>NC_142151.1:24719696-24871212 GCF_024610735.1 Ursus americanus | reverse complement strand
AAGACCACCAGACTTTTTGACCTACAGAACTGTGAAATAATAGGCACTGTTTTAAATTGCTAGTTTGTGGCAGTTTGTCACACAGCAATAGGTAAATGTTAGATGTTATATCTAGCCAAATGGGACTCCTGCCTGAGTGATGGAATAAACCTCATCTATGCATTCATTCTAAATTTCCATGATCCTGTGGCTTCATCTTATATCACATTTGTTCATTAGCATACATCCTACTTTGTTGGACACGGGAGTATGATGAGGCCTCTGTGTGTTCCTCTCTGACAGCCTAGAATGAATGATGTTACACTTAATTGTATATCATCTGGTGCAGGATTTAGCTCCATGAATGCAGGAGTCAGGTTCACCAGCTGCCCTGTGCAGGGAAATCACCCCTGACAAGTTGAGATTTGCCTATCACTCACTCCCTGAAATTCTCATTTATTAAAGAAAATGTAAAAACAAAAATACACCACAGGCTATTAAAATTGGGGTGTTGCAGAAGGAAAAAAAAAACCTTCACTCTAACATCAGGCAGATTTTCAAAAGGTTCCTGGGGAATGCAGCATTAGCTGTGAATGCACTTGGACACTTGCGTTCGGGAGAAGATGTGCTGCTTACATATACATGAGGGATCTTCCACTTGCATACATACTAGTGTTAAGGAGAGTCAAAGCAAACTAAATCTAGAAGGTTGTCCCGTTTTCCCTTTAGAACTGAAACTGTGAAGGACCCCCTGATCAAACCTTTTAAAAACTTGATATAGAGCAGAAAAAATTTCTAGGGACCTGCCATATGTTTTATTTTCTTTCTTTCCTAGTCATATGTGTGAAAAGAGGCAAAAGCCCAAGCAAAATCTTTATCTTGGGCCTAACAAACTAATAGGTTGATGTTACCCTTACCTCTGCTTCTAAGGGCCCAACAACCCCCATCAACTGGTTAAGCCAAGTTGAAGCAATCATGAGTCCCAGTCCCTACACTTTTCTTATTAGAGAATAAGAATTTTCACATCTCTAAAATGGGGAAAATAATACTTACCTCATAGGGTTGCCACAAGAATTAAATGGGAAGTGTATGGAAAGCCTTTAGCGTTGTACCCAGCATTGTAAGGGCTCTGGGGAGCAGCTTATTGATGTTATTTTAACTTCACATTTCTCTGGAGAAAACACAGGGTTGTGTGCCTGGAACTCGCTGGTTAATTCCTAATACAGCTTTTGCAGTGTAAGATTCAGATCTTATAGTTTGCAGTTAGCAATGGCTGAGCAGTATGAGAATTGTAGGACCTGGTGAAGCTGGAGGGTTGTTAACTTAGTTAAAATGTGCCACACAACTTTCATGCACTACTTTAAGGGCAGTGTTTAGAAATGATCCTGATAAACTTGTGACGATCTGCATACATAATTATATATTTGGAAATACACATCCAGATGACAGTTATTCTTGATTATAATACAAGGTGATGTGGAGAAGTACAGAGCCCTATAGAGGGATTTTGTAGGTAACTAATGTCTACATCAGATTTCATAGTTTATAAAGTCTTCCACAGCAATTATTATAACAGACCTTTTGGGTTATAATACATTATCGTCCTCATCATCCTCATCATTCTTATCCTCATTAAGTGAATAATGACATTAAGATTCAGGAAGGCAAAGTGATTTGCTTGAACTTGTGCTTTAAATTCCTAGGGATTAGGAAGGAAAGAAAGGGAGGGAAGAAAAGAAGGAAAGAAGGGAAGGAAGGAAGGAAGGAAGGAAGGAAGGAAGGAAGGAAGGAAGGAAGGAAGGAAGAGGAAGGAAGGAAGAGAGGAAGGAAGAAAGGAACAAAGGAAGAAAGAAAGACAATTCCTAGGGAATAAGTTTGTTTGTTTTCTCTCTAAATGTTCCTATGAAGAGCAATTTACTTCCAAGGAGTTACTGACACATTCAACTGGGGAAGGACAGATTAATTCTTGTTTTCTACCAGGAAACCAAATTACAGATTATCACCATATAATACAATGAGTCATAACAATCTAAATTTGTTATCAAGACAGGTAAATTAAGAAATCAGTTATAAATCTTCTGTGTTTTGCATATAAGGATATAATTGAGGAATGGGGTAATGTTGTATTTGTGATATTTAGGAAGAAGGTGGAACCATGCAATGGGTTTCCTAGATAGTCCCATTTCTCCCTTATTCATGACATAAATCTCTAGAGAAAAGAGACATGTTTTGAAGTTCACTTTCATTTCCAGTTGTTTATCTGTGGCCGTGGAAAAATAAATTTCATGCCTGTAAATTTAAAGAGTTGGGAAATAATTCTGGAATCATATCCACTTAGAAGCTCATTTATAACAGCTCCATAATTTCAGAGTTTTGAGGTTGCTTCCATACAAATATATCCCTCATCCGTTTTCCTTCCTCCATCCACATTTGGAAACAGGCGGAATCTTGGTAATAAAACCTCTAAGGGCAATGCTCTTGTAATCATTGTAGGGAAAAGAAGTCTTAGGAACTTCTTGGAGAGTGTGTCTTAGGGAAGGCGCGATCTTATCCTGTTCTTTGTTTTTTGTTTTGTTTTGTTTTGGTTTTTTTGGTGATACTGTTAGAAATTATAGATTAGTTATGTGTTCAAGACATTTGTGAGTTTTTTTTTTCCCTTTCACCAACTACTCAGCTATTGCTTTTCCTCCAGTAGATACTATCTCAGTTGCTACACAGGCATCTGCTTTCTGTGGTTCCCAAAGCACAGGAGCCTTGGGCATTTGCCTTGCAATTTGCCATAGGTTGACCTTGCATTAACACATACATTTTGATTTCTGTAAAAATGATAGTTCTACACATTTAACTCTGGTGCAACTTAGAATGATGCTGCTAAAACTTTGCCAGTGGACTTCTGCCTTGAGGTGGTGGGATTTGGGTAATATGGCAGTTAATGAAGTCAAAAGGAATCTATCACCTGGGGAAAAGCATACATCTTTTAGATCAGCATGGCAGTAACCATAACCCAAGGGAAAGAGAATTGACAGCAGTCAGAACTGCAGCCTTCCTCTGTCAAGTAAGGAGGCATTGGCCCCATTCCTTCATTTCTCACCACTCTAATGCTGGATGAGCCAGCACCTAGAAGAGGAAGGGATGCCCTGCTAGGGCAGATCAGAAACACCTGTCCCTAAGAGCCATCCCTTGTCCCCACCACACACATTCACACACTCTCCTTAGCCTGAGCTAAAAAGGGAAAAGGAAAAATATTTCAATTGAGCAACTGAAATTTTCAAAACAAATAGTACTACATCTTAAACACTGGAATTAGACTGTCCTAATAAGTAAAAGTGGCTGAAAATATTTTTAAGGGCATTAATCAGCAAGGGGAAAAGGGGAGCATTGACAGAAATATTTGGAAGCAGTTATTTAATGGAAAAAATAAGATGTTTCTATTTACACACAGAACAAATTGAGGCTCCTCAATAAACTGGGGCAAATATACCTAGGTAGACTCAAGATGGTCAAAAACACTGCACCAGCTTAGCTGGGTGCTACCAAGAAAGGTGAGAGACAAGAAAAAAGAAGAAAAGGAAATAAGTGGGAGGAGGCAAGCAGGGAGTAGAGCCCTTTATCTGTTTCTACCAAATTGAGGGCTGTGGAGTCTTCCACAATGGGCCTGAGGAACCAGCTTCGATGGAACCTGAGTCCAGAGGTTAATTCTTAAGTCTGTTGTACTTCATCTAATTGTTCAACAACAAGTAAAATCAGTGGCCGTTCCCTTTCATAATTGTCATTTAAGCATATGTGTCTTCCTCTGGATTGCACATGCATAGTTCTTTTCATCATTGACATCTTTCATTATTTTTATTCCCTTTCTCTTGCTCTTTAACATGTGGTACCTTTGGCTTAAAAAAGATACACATATATTTATATTAATAGTATAGAAGATATATATTTTAACAGCAATCATTTTCTGAGTCTTTCATTTCCCTTCATGCACATAAGTAATCATTTGATTTCATGCCTTGAATGTGAGAAGTGGAAGCTAAATCAATACTACTGAACACATTTGTAAAAGAAAAGAGTTTTTAAGTAAGTTTCCCAATGCACACAAATAGATGAACTGCCAGGTTAGATTATTTGTCCCATTTCTAGAAAACAAAATAGGTATAGATTCTTTCCATTAAAATAGAGCTTATTTCTTGCCATTCTTTATACTGTTTTTGCCCCCCAAAAAGTAAGGCAATGTCTGCAGTTGGTTGAACCAGAGCGGCCACTGAGATTTTTTTTTTTTTTTAAGATTTGACTGATTGATTTAGAGAGAGTGTGGATGGACGTGCATGCGCAGGAGAGAGCCGGAGGAGTGGCAGAGGGAGATGGAGAGAATCTCAAGTGGACTCTGAGTTGAGCAGGAACCCAATGAGGACTTGATTCACAACCCTGAGATCTTGACCTGAGCGGGAACCAAGAGCCAAAGGCTCAACCGGCTGAGCCACTCAAGCGCCCCAAGATTGTTTTTTTGATAAAATACACATATGCACACTTACTGTTTTCTTGATCAAGAAAATTTCTATCTGCCTCCATACTTCCAACCTGGCTAAATGTAATCGTCAAGTTGCCAAAACAAGTTACCCTTAAATTGGGAATTTTATTGAAACAGTCACCATAGATGGCTGCCACAGAGTTTGAAGGGCCACAAATACATCATCTGTAATACTGGGAGGAACTTTCTTGAAAAATATAAATTTTATTCCCACATGATTTCGATTTTATGGGAGACCATAACTTCTGGAATTCCTAATAAAGAGGGAAAAGAGGGTTGTTTTTAGTAGATGGTTTTAGAAGAAATGATTCAATGTGTCCTGACAATATGAACTCTTAAAAGTACAGGTGCCTCATAAATCCCCTGCTTAGCCTATATCAGGAAAGCATTTCCTGCTTTGATACTATGAATAATATAGACATTTACTATCTGGTATGACTCCACAGTAGAACTTATATCAGGCACACCTAGATCACAGGATCTAAAAAAAGCTAACTTTTTGGTACACTTGGAAAAATAAAGCAATGAGATATACTCTTGGTTGTGGATTAGTGACTGTTCATAGAAAACAGAGGTTTTCCTTTTTTCTGCTCACCACTCTACTTAAATGAAATGACAAAAGTCAATATTCACATGTGTATATTTGAGCATATGTGCTGCTGAAGCAAGCACGACACATGTATATATTTGAATAAACTCACATTTAATTTTTTTCAAAGATCACAATGCTTTAAAAGTATTGTCTTCTAGATTCTCTTCAGAAACTTCTTTTCCCACACACATCAATGACGGTACTTTCTCTGTTTAATAACACCTATAATGGACAATTGCAGTGAGTAAATTCTTCAAAGGAATTTTTTTCCTCTTCTTTCTTTTGGGTATTCTGGAAGGGTATTTATTTGCCCCCATCCAGTCCACCTCCGGAAAGGCTGGATTTCCCAGGCTACTAGTAAGGGCTGTGAAAGTAACCTCAGCTCGAAATGCCAAACTTCTTTGCTCCTGTGCCCAGTAAAGAAATTTTCCTAAAAACTGTGTACCCTTTCAGTAATTTTTAACTTGATGTCTAAATTTACCTTAATTGTAAGTTTAAGTAAATTCATTTTTTTGTTACTAAGAAGTAGAAAATATTGAATATCTTGTAAAATGAAATGACTGTAATTGGATAAATATTTCAATGATATGATTTGATTAAATGCATTTTAATTACCTTACTGGATAAAGCACACTGAATAGCAAAGAAGGAATGTGAAATTTATAGCTATGGGGTTTTCAAAGTATCTTAAATTTTTAGGTAGTCCTGTAAAGCACTCCAGTTACAACAAAAAGAATCAGTGTTATTGATCTATATTTCCTCAATTGTTCTGAATTCAGAAAAATTAAAAATAGTTAAAGTAATATTTTTAATGCAAACTTCATCTTAACAGATATATTTATATATATTATATTCGTTTATAATATTTATATATTATATATTATAATATGTATATATGTGTGTATACACACACACACACACACAGGAGAAGATAGGAGATTCTGTGTATTTAAGATGCCTTAATTAATCATGGAAGGAGTTTTCTTCCAAACCAGTCTTTCCCTCTATGCCTTTGTTTGGGGCCTTGGAGACTTTTACAACACAGAGAACTGCCCCAGTAGTGATTTGGGGTGTGTGTGTGTGTGTGTGTGTGTGTGTGTGTGTGTGTGTGTGTGTGAAGGTAAGCCTTTTTCTATACAATGGGAGAAGGACCATGGAGAAGTAGCTTCATTCTCAGGCAAATCAATTTTTGGAAAGAGCATATATGAAAGTTGAAGATTTGAAAATTTAGTCCCCTAAAACTATTTGTATATGTAAACCTCCAAGCAAAGCTCAATGTAAAGACTACCTATCTGGGCAATATCTTTTTGATCTTCTACAGTCGAGTAGAATTTTACAAGGTATACCTTGAAGTGCATCTTGATCTACTGCCGGTCCTTGGGCTACTTGTTGTAGTAAGATTGACTAATTAATAGAACAGGTGACTAATGACAACATCATGATTCACTGTTGTATGATGGTAAAAGTTTAACAGCTGGCTCTTGGGGAAGGAAGGAAGCCTGATTTATAGTGTTTGCCCATTTCTGTGGTATAAATACTCCCGCTATGGCCTATTTCAAGCTACAATATGAAGTAATCTGGCTTGCAAAATTTCTGAAACTAATAATCATTTCTCAGGCTCTCATGAGCTGATCTGAGCCAGCTTCAGCACATCAGTATGTCATGATTTATTAATTATACTGTTCTGATCAGAGTCAGCTGGAGAAGCAGTGGGTTTGCAATCTCCCAGGATTTTTCAATATGCATGCCTACATTTACATACTTATAAAAAACGGATACCTCTCTTCAGGTTTCCACCTGACACCTCCCTTGCCATCTCTACCATTCTTTGGCCTTGTACCTAGAATGATGACTGACCTGTCCTTACTTGGTGATAGTCCTTACTGTGATTTTCTTCCATGTGTGTGCAAGCCATGTTATGTTCCTGGTACCAAAATTATGTAATTGAACAGATGTCTATTTTCTAATATGCTTTACAAAACATTATTGTTAAACTGCCTGTCTTATTCATTATCTTTGCAGTTTTAGTTTTATTTGGGGGTATATATAAGATACTATCTGAACCTGAAGATACCATTATACTTAATGGGTCATGTCCCCTTGATTTAGTCCCTTGGAAGCAGACCCTGAGATAAAGATTTGAGTGCGATTTAGAGGTACAGCGAACACCAATAGGGGAGCAAGGAAAGAGTACAGGGAAAAGAAGGCAGCCCATGAAAGGTACATTATTCAGCCAGCCACAGTGAGTGACTAGAGCTTACTCTCGCAGGTAAACACATGCCTCAGAATCACCCTGCCAAAAAGACAGGGAGCTGGGACATTTATACATAAGTCCTTGAAAGCTGTTGGTTGAGGGCTGCTTCTGGGGTTGCTCATCCTGGCTCTTCCATTTTGTTAGTTGTGTAGGCCCTTTGGCCCTCAGTTTTGAGATTTACATCTCAGGCCAGAGATGTAAATATTGGCAGCTGGAAGAGGCCCAAGGAGTAAGGATGGGCAATGATCAATGTCTGCTGTGTGTTAAAACTTTCACCAAATATAGGAATGCTTCATTAGTATTACTATTTTGTCTAAAAAGTCCAGTTTCTTATACAGCATGTGAATGGTACCTAAAGAAACCAAACTCAAACCAAACACATTTTGTCTTGACCAGGGTTTCTTACATTAGGTAGGTAGGCATTAGAATCTCATAGGAAAATGGCTCCAAACACAAAAACCAGAGTCCCCACTTATTTTTAAGAATTTATTTATTTATTTGAGAGAGAGATAGTGAGCATAAGCATGGGGGAGGGGCAGAGGGACAAGCAGACGCTCTGCTGAGTGGGAGAGAGATGTGGGGCTCGATCCCGGGACTCTGAGACCATGACCTGAGCAGAAGTCAGTCGCTTAACTGACTGAGCCACACAGGTGCCCCGACCCCACTTGTTCTTAAATATATCAAAACTTGAGAGTCATTTCTTTAGAAGGTGATTCCCAAATGCTGGTCCACCCAGGGGATAGAGGGAAGTTTATTATGAAACAATTATCTAGGGTTATCGTGTTAAAAATAGATCCAGGGATGCTCTCCAGTCCTCTTTTCTCTGAAGGTGTGGCTTCAGGTATATTTGTCTGTTTAAAGCATCCAAGTAATAATGCACAGTCTGGTTTGAGAAAAAACGTAAGTAGAGTTACTTGTTGCAGTGGTCATAGGGCTGCAACTACAGGGGCTGGAACCAGGGATGATTTCTAAGCAAGAGACTGTAAGTATGTTATTAATATTTATGTCAGAATTCCTAAGGGCCTGATGGGGTGGGGTGTGCCTTTAACCCATCTGGCAAAATTGGGATTAACAGTGAGTTGCCTGGTGGTAAAGAAAACCCACTAGTTCAGCATTTGTGTAACCTTACCCTATCTGAATGAGCATGGATGGAGGGGCAGGCACTTACTAGACCAGTATTTCTGCCTGTGGTCTAGACCAGCACAGTGACCAAATCTAATGTCCCTTCCTAAGGTGGAAGTTTGGGCATAAATGGAGAGAAGCAAAAATAGTAGCTGTGGGTAAAGGAATGAATAAATGGGTTATGTAATGAGGGAAATCCAATATTGCATTGACACCTCAAAAAAGGCTCAGAGCAAGAAATGTTATGCCTCTTGCTATGGTGAAGCCATATATTGCTGGCACTGCTGTTAATTTTGGAACCTAACAAGATGTAATGGAAGCCTGAAAACCTGAGTGGTTAGCTTAGGAGACATTTTCATATGATGTGATGACAATGGCCTGGATAGTTATTAATGACTGAATGAGATTCTAGTAATGTTCCAATATCTTTTGGCTTTTATGATTATTTTGCTATTAGGGATTTGTGTTTGAAGACCAGGGTTGGGACTGTGATACTGATTTATAATAAGAAATATGTATTTGCTCTAAGTCCCATTTCTGGCAGGGAGTTGCTAAAACCCTTAAAATTTCCTAAGTAATAAGAGTGATGAAGGTGTCTTGATATATAAAAAACACGTTTCAACCACACCTGAGTTTATGTTATGCATTAATTTTTGCATAGCACCTGAGGATGAGGGCTGGTTGCCAGGGGAAACTCTTTCCAGGAGAGAAGATTGAGTTCAGTCACCAATGGTCAATGCTTTAATCAGTCATGCCAATGTAATGAAGCCTCTATAAAAACCCAAAACTGTGGGGTTTAGAGAACCTCCAGGTAGATGAACATGTGGAGGTTCGAGCAGAGTGGCACACTCAGAACACGGAAGCTGTATGCCCCTTCCTATACTTTGTCCTGTATATCTCTCCCATCTGGCTATTCCTGAGTTATATCCCTTTATAATGAACTGGTAAATATAAGTAAATGTTTCTGAGTTCTTTGAGCTGCTCTAGGAGGAAGTTGTGGGAACCTCCAGTTTATAGCTGGTTGGTCAGAAACACAGATGGCAACCTGGATTTGAGGTGTGTGTGTGTGTGTGTGTGTGTGTGTGTGTGTGTGTGTGTGTGTTGGCAGAGTGGTGGCTGGGGGGGAGGGGTGCAGTCTTGTGGGACTGAGCCTTTAACTTGTGAAATCTGATGCTATCTCCAGATAGATGGTGTCAGAACTGAGTTGAATTGTAGGACACTCAGCCAATGTCAGAGAATTGCTTGATGTGGAAAAAGCACACACAGATTGGAATTGTGTCAGAATTTTAGAAGCATATCTGTGAATGTTCTCCGACTCTGCTTAAGCATTTTAGAGGAATTTTTTTCCCTTTGTCAGTGACACAGTTGATTTATACTTTGCCTCCTGTTCACTCTCATCTTCTAATAAATGCTGTACCAGAGTCTCTGCCATAAATACTGAGTATTTTTTTAACTTTCTATTATACAGACTGTTTTCTTAAAAATTAAATTAGAAATTTTGCTAGTTAACAGCAACTCTTCTAGGAAGCCTTCCCTGACTTCATATTCCTTTGGCCTCCTATACTCCAGTAAAAGCTTGCCTCATGTCATTTGCCCCTTGCATGGGAATGATGTGTTTGTTATGTGTTGGTGGTTCCTGCAAGACTTCAGGCTCCACGGGTATGAACCTGGTTTTACTCATCTTTGTATTCCTATCCTTGAACACAGTGTCTGGTAGATAGTGGGTATTAATAAATACCTACTAAACAAAACCACATTGCTCTTTAGGAGCATACGAAAGAAACTTAAGAAGATAAACATTCTTTGTGAAACAAAAACATTTATGAGTCCGTTTGAAAAGGGAACGTTCAATCTTATAAGCTATAAAAACTGATAGACTTTCATAAACTTGCATTTGTACTTAATTCTTAAAAGAATTGATTTGGTTTGTATTCTTGCAGCAAAAATATTCCAGCTATCCATGACCAATCACTAATGTCCATCTGTCTGTTGCTTCTTTCTCTCTCTTCCTTCCTTCCTTTCTTAGTGTTACATTAGGGAATAAATATGGGCCTTTTTAAAAGATATCATAGACAGCAATATTATCTGTAATGATTAAAGATCATCATAAGGGCAATTTAACAATAAACCCCTTAAGTCAAAATAAGGAATTTTTAGTAAGGATTACATCACTTATTAAAATCACAAAAGGAAAGAGAAAATAAGAGGTTGAATAAAAGACAACTCATTTAAAATTTCATCCTAACAACTTGTATAATGTCCAAAAAGTAAAATGTTAGCCTGGTGACCTGAGAAATTCCCTTTGTGGAATATGAGTATGAAATGAAAGATTTTCAAGGATGATTTATGGCTATATGTTTTGTTGCTATATTGTCACACCCTATATAGCCAAAGTTGCAGAAGAAGTTATAGGGAGATATTATAAAATTTCTTTCCTTGAGGACTCCTAAGATGGATTTGAAACCCCTCTCGCTGACGGGTTCTAAAAGTGGTCTTAGATTGTTGGAGAGGATGTGGAGAAAGGGGAACCCTCCTACATTGTTTGTGGGAATGCAAGTTGGTACAGCCACTCTGGAAATCAGTGTAGAGGTCCCTTAAAAAGTTAAAAATTGAGCTACTCTATGATCCAGCCATTGCACTACTGGGTATTTACCCCAAAGATACAGATGTAGTGAAGAGAAGGGCCATATGCACCCCAATGTTCATAGCAGCATTGTCCACAATAGCCAAATCGTGGAAGGAACCGAGATGCCCTTCAACAGATGACTGGATTAAGAAGATGTGGTCCATATATACAATGGAATATTTCTCAGCTATCAAAAAGAACGATTTCTCAACATTTGCTGCAACATGGACGGCACTGGAGGAGATAATGCTAAGTGAAATAAGTCAAGCAGAGAAAGACAATTATCATATGGTTTCTCTCATCTATGGAACATAAGAACTAGGAAGATCGGTAGGTGAAGAAAGGGATAAAGAAAGGGGGGTAATCAGAAGGGGGAATGAAACATGAGAGACTATGGACTCTGAGAAACAAACTGAGGGCTTCAGAGGGGAGGGGGGTAGGGGAATGGGATAGATTGGTGATGGGTAGTAAGGAGGGCACGTATTGCATGGTGCACTGGGTGTTATACGCAACTAATGAATCATCGAACTTTACATCAAAAACCAGGGATGTACTGTATGGTGACTAACATAATATAATAAAAAATATTATTATAAAAAATAAATAAATAAATAAATAAATAAATAAATAAATAAATAAAAGTGGTCTTAGACCAGAGGACCCTTTAACTCTTCTTTTAGCCTTCAGAATAGTCCCCTGTGATAGTGGCTGGATATTTCAAGTTGGATTAGAATAAATTTAAGGATAAATTTATCTTTATAAAGAGAGAAAAATGCAGCAATTTGGTGATAATGATACATTTATTTTGGGCTCCTGGGCTTCAAATTGATATGGAACTGAATCATATAGAAATTATGGTATGCAAATGAAGTAGTTGAGATGCTAGAGCTTCCTCTCATGACATTAAAATTAATGCTATCAGAAGATGCTGCATGTTAAGTCAGGAGAAAATATTCTCAAATGAATATTGGATTTCATGTTAGAACATCAAAAATCATCATTTGATATCATGTGGTTTTGACTGGGAACTTCTTGTGATAAAACAAGGTTTTCTCCCTTCTCTCACTTCCTTCTTTCTTTCTTTCTTTCTTTCTTTCTTTCTTTCTTTCTTTCTTTCTTTCTTTCTTCTTTCTTTTTTAGAGCTTACCTTGCTAGTTCTTAATTTGGTAATATTTTTATGCTGCTCCTGATAGGAGGTCATAAAAAATAGTGGAATTTCTGAGTCAGTCATAATGTGGAAAGTACAGTTATCACTTTGTGTTTATGAAGGAGAAGAAGGAAGAAGAAGAAGAAGAAGAAGAAGAAGAAGAAGAAGAAGAAGAAGAAGAAGAAGAAGAAGAAAGATAGTATGAAAACATGGGTTTTTAAAAAATAAAGAATGAATAAAGTGCTCTTAGAAATGGCCAGATTTATAACCTGAAAGACTGAAGGCCCCATTTATTCACAGAAGAGGTACAGAGGAGTATCTCCGCTGTAGTGACTCATCCCGCTGAGCTGGAAGGTTCACCCACAGATAAGAGGGTAATTTAGTTTCTAGGACAGTTCAGTCTTGTTCAGTTTACTCACAAAGGTGCTAATTAGGAGAAATTGTTATGGTGGCATTTTTTTTCAGTTTAACATCTGTTCCCCATGAGATGGACACAGAGAATTAAGTTGTTTTGTAGAAGCAGCCAGGCAAGTTGGATGGCAGTGATTCTGAGTCATTGTCATAAGAAGTTAAAGTGTAAAGCAGAGGCCTGGGTA
Source organism: Ursus americanus (assembly GCF_024610735.1). Classification (NCBI taxonomy): domain Eukaryota; kingdom Metazoa; phylum Chordata; class Mammalia; order Carnivora; family Ursidae; genus Ursus; species Ursus americanus. The sequence goes on along the minus strand of NC_142151.1, from coordinate 24,858,374 downwards.
TGATAGGATCAGAACCCTATAAATCCATGGACTTCCTACCTCCAGCTAAATAAACTCTCCATGCTGAGATTAGAAACCACAGCAGCCACTGCTTTAACAACAGCTTTTGCACAAATGAGTTGGAGATGAGTAAAAATATATACAGTTTTACTTTTTTCTTAAAAATATGTTAATATTTGTACCTGGCATTTTTCTAATTACTTGAAATGGATTAACTCATTTAATCCTAAGACCAACATCAGATAAAAGGTAAATATTATCCTTATTTTACAGAGGTCAAGTAAGTACTTATAGGTAAGGAAACTGAGGCATGAAGTGGTTAAATAACAAATGAGTTGTGACTTTAGGATTCTAACTCAAGCAATCTTACAACTAAAAATATCTATGTTGATATCTATATATAGAAACAATCAGGACATATTGTATAGTAGAAACTTAGTACTGTTTTATTTATTTATTTTTAAATTTTAAAAAAGATTATTTATTTGAGAGAGAGAGAGAGAACACAAGCAGGGGGAGGTGCAGAGGGAGAGAAAGACAAGCAGACTCCCCACTGAGTGGGGAGCACAACACAGGGCTGGATCCTAGGACTCTGAGATCATGACCTGAGCCAAAATCAAGAGTTGAACGCTTAGCCAACTGAGCCACCCAGACACCCCCCACCCAGTACTCTTCTAGTAAAGAGTTTACCTGAAACTAACTCAAGTATATCATTCAAGTTTTGCCCAGAAAGAGAACATTTAGAACTTCCAGTATCCACTACTGTGATATATTGATACTTCCAAGAGTCTCACCTACTCTAGTTGTGTTCCCAACTCCTCACCCCACATTTTATAGGACTTCAAGTGTGAACACTGATTTGAATGTCCAAACCAGGATCTAGGGAGAAGCTACTATAAAAGGTTAAACTCTTGCTTCCATGGTACATTGCCTGTGGGGAGCTACCAAATACCTAAGAGAAACTAAAATAGTAACTACTCAGATGATCTCTTTTTCACTACTTTATATAAAGCCCATAAAGAGTTATTGTTGTTTTCTTTACCCATATTATAAAATACAGGTCGTACAAAGGGGCAGTGAAACGTAACAACTGTTCACTAGCTTTGGAAAAAAGATATATAGAAAATCATTTGTGGTACAGAAAAAAAATGCAATCTAAAAAAATATGGGCCCCAAGTACTTATTCAACAAACTTGGAAATCTATAGAAATTGAGGATTAAAAGTGCTTTATAAAACTCTCCTATAATTTATTTTCAGTTATATCTACAGGAAACTTTGCTTTAATGTTTTGCTATTTGTTCATTTGCTGAAGAAAGTAAAATTTTGTCATACTATGTTTTTTTATTTGTGTCCATGTGTTGGCATAAGGAAATCATTCTTCATTGGTACCATGTTATCGATGAACTAGAATCAAAAATCTCCTCATTAAGCTTCCAAATTACTCTTAGAAATCCTAAGCAGGCAAATTTTCAACTTATGAAAAATACTTTTCCTTTTTACTAATTGAAAGATATTTTAGATACTATTAATTTCCTGTAGAACTACCATCACATTACATGATGGTTCATTCCTACCATTGCTATAGGTGGTTACATTAGAGAAAGCTAATCTTCTAAATTGTGTATGATAAATACGGAATACTTTTGGCAGTTACATCAAAATTATCTTTCCAAACCTTCTTTGACATGCAACATGTAAAAAATTATAATTTTTGTATTTATTTGTTTCTCTTATTTACTTATCCCACTATAAGCACTCAACACTTGTAATCGGTGTTTCTGTTCTGAAAGGCTTGGAAAGGCTATATGTTAAAGGTCATTTTGTTAATTTGTGATAGTAGGAGATGGTTTCTATTCTTATTATTTATTTCTATTCTTATTAAAAAAACATCAGAGTAGACCTTCATGTTATATATGTATCTACTTTTCCCTAACCAGTCATAGCCCCAGCCTGAGCCAAAAGGGATGAACCATAATTGATTTTAGGTATGGACATGTGATGCAATTCTGGCCAAGGAGACAAACATTATAATTCCCATTTCACACAGCAATTAATGAGGCTCAACTGGAACCCAGGTTCTTTACCACAAGGCCAACCATTGTCTTTCTTCTACACATGGGAACACTCATTGAAAGCATGCTTATTTTATACAGCATTTGGATATTTATTTGCCATCTGTATTGTCCTCTATTACTGCATAAGAAATAATCTCAAGACTTTGTTACTTGCAACAACAAATATCTATTGTCTCACCCAATTTCTGAGGGTTAGGAACCCAGGAGTGGCTTAGCTGGTGGCCCTGGCTCCAGGTTTCTGATGTTGCAGGCAAATATGGCTCAGTAAGATATTTTGAGGCAGCAAGAGAAAATAAAATATATAGAGAAAATAAAAATATATATAAGGATTTGGGTTAAAAGTTCTCTTAAAATTTTTCTAAGTCTTTATTTTATATCAGATATTTGCCAATCATAATCTGTGATACCTTAACGGAAAAGAGAACAGTTGTTATAGATAATCTGTATTTGGTATTTATCATACTATATTGAAATTATTTATATGATATATAGTGAACTATATCATTATATGATAATAATGATTCTCTGTTTAGACGAGGAGTCCTCAATACTGGCCACATGTTAGAATAACTTGGGGGCTTTAAAAAAATACTAATACATAGACCTCACTCCCATGTAATTGAATCTGAATCTGTAGATATGACTTCCAAGAATTAGTAGCTTTAAAAAGCTTCCTGGAGGATTCTAATATATACCTAGGATTGAGAATGACTGTTCTCTTAATTAGTTTTTATTCTTGTGTTTGTTTTATACACAGTTTTGGGAACTAAGGAAAATTAGGGATCCTTTTCCCTAGATAAATGTGATCTGTACATTCATGAAAATATTTTGTATAATTTCAAGGGATTGTACATTCCTGTTTTAGGCTGTGAGCTCTATAGTGATAGAAACTCTATTTTTACATTTTTGTAGGTTTATGTATATTTTAGTATGAACCTCTCTCTGCCTTACCCACCTCCACTTCAAGAAGTGAGAGTTTGAGTCCTGGCATAAAGACAGACATATAGACCAACAGAATAAAACTGACAGCTTAGAAATAAACCCAAACACCTATGGCCAATTGATTTTTTCTTTCTTTTTTAAAATCTTTTTTGAAAAAAACAGTTCTGTATAAGCAGTACAAAATGGGAACATGTTCCATTCCCCTAAAATGCACTGTGCTATTGTGTCTTTAATGTAGCTTCTTAAATATATCTTGTAAGAAGTGTTCTTAAACCATTCTGTATAAGCATTACAAAATGTGTATGTGTAACACACACTGAAATCTCACTGTGCTGAATTTGTATTTAATGTAGCTTCTTATTGTTTTATTTTTATTTTTTTATTGAAGTATAATTAACATTCTGTATTATTTTAGTTGAATGTATACAATATAGTGACTCAACAATTCCTACTTTTCTCAGTGCTTATCAAGATAAGTATACTCTTAATCCTTTTTATCTATTTCACCCATCCCCCCACCCACCTTCCCTCTGGCAACCACCAGATTATTCTCTATATTTGAGTCTTTTTGTTTGTATCTTCTTTTTCTTTGTTTGTTCATTTGTTTTGTTTTTTAAATTCCACATGAGTGAAATCATATGGTGTTTGTCTTTCTTGACTAACTCATTTTACTTAGCATTATACTCTCTGAATCCACCCATGTTGCAAATGGCAAGATCTCATTCTTTTTTATGGCTGAGTAATATTTCATTATATATATAATAATAATAATTATATATATATCATATAATAATAATAATTATATATATATCATATAATATAAGATATAATATGTATATCACCTCTTCTTTGATGGAAACTTGGGTTACATCCACACCTTATTGTAAATAATGCTGCAATAAACATAAGGGCACATATATCTTCTTAAATTACTGCTTTCATTTTCTTTGGGTAAATACCCAGTAGTGAGTTTATTGGATCATATGGTGATTCTATTTTTAATTTTTTAAGGAACCTCCATACTATTTCCCGCATTGACTGTACCAGTTTGCATTCCCATGAGGGTTTCTTTTTCTCCACATTCTTGCCAACACTTGTTATTTCTTGTGTTTTTTATTTTAGCCATTCTGACAGGTGTAAGGTGATATCTCATTGTGGTTTTGATTTGCATTTCCTGGATTATTAGTGATGCTGAGCATCTTTTCATGTGTCTGTTGGCCATCTGTATATCTTCTTTGGAAAATGTCTGTTCAAGTCCTCTGCCCATTTTTAATTGGATTATTTATTTTTGGGTGTTGACTTGTTTTAAAATATATTTTGGATATTAACCCCTTATGAGATACATCATTGGCAAATATCTACTCCCATTTAGTAGGTTGCCTTTTGTTTTGTTGATGGTTTCCTTCACTGTACAAAAGCTTTTTATTTTGGTGTAGTCTCAATATTTATTTTTGCTTGTTTCCCTCCTGAGGAGACATATCTAGAAAAATGTTTCTACAGCCAATGTCACAGAAATTACTGCCAAACATAGGCCAATTGACAATTAAGTCAAGTGTGCCAAGACAATTAAGTGGGAAAAAAATAGTCTCTTCAGCAAATGGTACTAGGATAACAGGGTATCCACATGCAAAATTATGAAATTGTACCCCTACATCATACCATATACAAAAATTGATGTAAAATGAAATGACCTAATTTATGAGTTAGAACTATAAAACTCTTAGAAGCAAATGTAGCCCTAAATCTTTGTGACCTTGGATTTGGCAATGTATTCTTAGATATGACACCAAAAGCAGCAAAAGGAAAAACAGATAAATTTTGCTTCATCAAATTTAAAACTTTTGTTATGAAGAAAGTGATGAGACAACCAACACAATGAAAAAAAGTATTTGCAAATCATATATCTGATAAGGAGTTAATATTCAGAATATATACAAATTCTTAGAACTCAACAATAAAAAGACAAACAACCCAAGTAAAACGTATACAAAGTACTTGATAGACTTTTCTCTGAAGAGGATAGACAGATTGTCAATAAACACCTGAAAAGAAGCTCATCATTAGGCATTAGAGAAATGAAACTCAAAACCACAAAGAGATGCCACTTCACACCCAGTAGGATGGTTACAATTAAACACACACACAATGGAGAATAACAAGTTTTGATAGGGATGTGGAGAAACTGGAATTCTTGTGCAGCCCCTGTGGAAAACAGTTGGGTGATTTCTCAAAAAGTTAAGCAGGGAATTGCCATATGATTCTGCAATTCCATTCCTGGGTATTTACCCAAAAAAAATTGAGAACAGGTATTCAAATATTTGTACACGGATGTTCATAGAAGCACTGTTCACCATAGTTAAAAGGCGGAAACAACTCAAGTGTCTGACCACTGACAATTAATAAACAAATGTGGTATGTATTTATAATGGAATACTATTTAGCCACAAAAAAGAATGAAGTATTGATATATGGTACAATGTTGATGAACCTCAAAATCATTATGCTAAGTCAAAGAAGCCAGACACGAAAGGTCATATATTATATGATTCTATTTATGTGGAATGTCAGAAATAGGTAAATCTATAAAGACAAAAGGCAGATTGGTGGTTGCCTGCAGTGGTGGGGGCAGGGGGGAGGCAGGAATAGTTGGTGATTCCTTAATGGATTAGGGAGTTTCTTTTGGGGTGATGAAAATGTTTTGGAACTAGATAGAAGTTGTGATTGCACAACATTGTGAATGTATTAAATGCCACCAAAATATACAATCTAAAATGGTTAATTTTAAGTTATCTGAATTTCACCTCAATTTAAAAAAATAACTGAGGCAGTCCCAAGCAAACTGGGACAAGTTGGTCATTCTCTTCCTTGTAATGTGAGAAAATCTGTATGAAAAATAACTGACTCTGAGTTATTTCTTGAAACTGTCTAAAACATTTATTGGAACACACTAAAAGCTCAATAAATATTGGCTACTATTAAAAAAGTAGAAGTGGGGATTTGAGGCAGTTTATAAAAACATTGACTTTGTACCATCAGCCCCTTGCAGTTTCTGACACATGGTACACATTTTCTTAATGTTTATTAAATGGATCCAACTGGAAATTCTCTAGAAACATTCAAGAATGAGTTCTATATCTCAACACTTCAGATCTCTGAAGATTGGCTGATGGATGCCTCAGAGGAGAATGAAATTTGGGCAATAGCTGTTACTGCATACACTATTTAATACAAACCATTGAAAAATCAATGTAATGAAACAACTGATATGGCATGAAGACCCATATTTAGCATTCTATGAGTAATTTTATACAATTAATAATTAGTCCTCTACTTAAGAATTTGAACTAGGTAAATCCATGTGTAACTTCTGGAAGTCTTCTCAACTCAAATAGCACAGAAGTCCAAGGAAAACAAGGAGAATCTCCTCTCTAAATATAATGGACTTTACTTCAAATATGGCAGTAGTACCTTTCCAGATCGTGAGCTTTGTCAAATTACTTGTTTTAATGTTCACAGACTTAAACTAGGACAGGATACATGAACAGGAGCAGTGTCACTTATTAATCTGTTAGAGAAAACATATATGGAGGAGGAGACTGTGCAAGTATTTTTAGACCTCTACTCTTATTTTTAGCACTAATGTATCCAATAATGCATTTCTGGATACTAAATTTATGACTCTTCCACATATTATCAGTACTTTCCTCTGAGAAGCTCTTTGTATTGTGTACTGAGACTCATTATATGGTTGCTTGTTATACCAGGTTTAGGGGAATAATTACACTATTTAGTTTTGCAATCTCATTTTATAAAGCAGATATTTCATGGCTCAAACAAGATCAACAATGAGGTTATTTGTAAGTGAATTTCTGCTTATGGTCACTTCTGACAGAATAAATCTACAGAATCAATCCATAAAAAGAGCATTAAATGGAATTCTTGATTTTAGTCACCCAATCCTTCCCCCCAAATCTGTTTCCCATTGTCTGATCTTATTCGTATCAATGCATGACATCTCTGGCCACCCAAATGTTCAAGGTTGCAACCTGGAAGTCACTGTTGGATCTTCCTTTTCTTGGGTCGCCACACACACTCTATCAGCAAGCCACATCTCTTCACTCTTTCCATTTCCTTGGCCCCGTTTGGTCCTTATGGCCACTTCTTTTACCAAGACTTCTGCAACAACCCCTCCACTTTGGCTCTTGAATCCTCCAGTCTATTCTCTGTAAGACAACCAGAACAATCTTTGCAAAAGGGGAATTGGTCACTGTGGGTGTTTGTTCATAATTCCTTATTACCCCTCACACTCTTTCTACCTCAGGAGCAATAATGGTTGTGTTTTACCCCCGCAAATGCTTCCCCATCTTCCTACGGCCAACTCATTTGGCCTTGAATATGCTGTCTAAAGCAGGTCTCCATCATCAATACCCACAACAGCCATTGCTACCTTCCAGCCCTCATTTGTTTCTTTCATAACATTTCCAATTTTATACTTATTTTATTATCGCTTATTTATTTGTTCACATTTCTATCTTTATAATGACAGTTCCGTGATAGTGGAGCTGCATCTTATTGATATTGGTGTCTCCAGCTTGGTCAGTGAGCCTGGTCACTCCTGATAAGAGTAAGTGTGTCACTTATGGGTCCTTCCCACTTCCTCTGCCTCTTCTCCCACAACCTTACCCCTTGAATCTCTGAATATTTGGTAGGTGCAGGTAAAATAAATGTTAGAGGTTAAACATTGTTTTATTTACTGCAAAGAGGATTTTCTTATGTCTCTTTAACTTTTCTTTTCCCCTGAATATATATGTGTGTGGGAAAGGCAAAGGTAAGACAAAGTTGTATGGAAGAGTTCGCATAATTTCTCTCCCAATCTGTGAGATGTGGAAATGAAAAGGGGGTAAATATTTGCAGAAAATAAGAAAATAAATGTTTTTGGAGACAGGTTCAGCTTTTGGAAGGAAAATATCCTTTCTAGGACTCAATTCGATTGATTGCCGTGGATCCATTTCATGGAAAGTGGGCCTAAAGAAAGACATATCAAGGTTAAAAATTCAGAAAAAAGGCCATAAATAACCCTGTATGGTTTCTCATAAAGTTTTCCCTTGAGCACACACCTTTGAGAAAATTCCTTTGTCTTCTGATTAAACATACAACTTAGCTATGATATCTTAGAATTGGTTTATTTTTTTTAAACTTCAAAAATGGTAAGATGTATACCTGTAGAATCTTCCTGCTGTACAATTTTTATAACATTTTACCTACAATTTGGAAAACAAGATTGGCCTTCACTTCCTAGGTAGAGGTTGATTTTACTTGGGTGATATGGGCTATTTGTGTATTCATTCACTAACTACTTAGTACACACACACACACACACACACACACACACACACACGACAGGCACTGTTTGTTGGTTGAGCAATATTAACCATTATGGACTAGTTTATCCACCGTCTTCTACCATTTTAAGCCTCTCAACAACCTCAGAAGAGTGGCTTCTAAATGGATGCCTTCCTGGAAACCTATAAACTATCAAGACTGAAACAGGAAGAAATTGACAATCGGAATAGACCAATAACCAGTAACGAAATTGAAGCAGTGATCAAAAACCTCCCAAAAAAATAAGAGTTCTGGGCCTGATGGATTCCCAGGGGAATTCTACCAACATTTAGAGAAGAGATATTCTTCTATTCTCCTGAAGCTGGTTCAAAAAAATAGAAACAGAAAGAAAACTTCCAAACTCGTTTTATGAGGCCCGCATTACCTTGATCCCAAAACCAGGCAAAGACCCCATTAAAAAAGAATTACAGACCAATATCCCTGGTGAAAATGGATGTCAAAATTCTCAACAAGTTCCTAGCTAATAGGCTCCAACAGTACATTAAAAGGATTATCCACCACAACCAGGTGGGATTTATTCCTGGGACGCAAGGTAGTTCAACATTCACAAATCAATCAGTGTAATAGGACACATTAATAACAGAACAGACAAGAACCGTATGATCCTACCAATTGATGCAGAAAAAACATTTGACAAAATACAGCATCCTTTCCTTTTTTTTTTTTTAAAGATTTTATTTATTTATTTGACAGAGATAGAGACAGCCAGTGAGAGAGGGAACACAAGCAGGGGGAGTGGGAGAGGAAGAAGCAGGCTCATAGCAGAGGATCCCACAACATCGGGATCACACCCTGAGCCAAAGGCAGACGCTTAACCGCTGTGCCACCCAGGCGCCCCCAGCATCCTTTCCTGATTAAAACTCTTCAGAGTGTAGGGATAGAGGAAACATACCTCAATTTCATAAAAACCATTTCTGAAAAGCTCACAACGAATATCATTCTCAATGGGGAAAAGCTGAGAGCTTTTCCCTTAAGATCAGGAACAGGACAAGGATACCCACTCTCACCACTATTGTTCAACATAGTACTAGAAGTCCTAGCATCAGCAATCAGAGAACAAAAAGAAATAAAAGGTATTCAAATTGGCAAAGAAGTAGTCAAAGTCTCTCTCTTCACAGATGACATGACACTTTATGTGGAAAACCCAAAAGACTCCACGCCCAAATTACTAGAACTCATACAGCAATTCAGTAATGTGGCAAGATACAAAATCAATGCTCAGAAATCAGTTGCATTTCTATACACTAACAATGAGACTGAAGAAAGAGAATTTAGGGAATCTATTCCATTTATAATAGCACCAAAAACCATAGGATATCTCAGAATAAACTTAACCAGAGAAGTAAAGGATCTATACTCTAGAAACTACACAACACTGATGAAAAACATTGAAGAAGACACAAAAAGATGGAAAAATTTTCCATGCTCATGGATTGGAAGAATAAGCATTGTTAACATGTCTATATTGCCCAGTGCAATCTATACTTTCAACGCCATCCTGATCAAAATACCAGTGGCATTTTTCAAAGAGCTGGAACAAACAATCCTAAAATTTGTATGGAACCAGAAAAGACCCCGAATCACCAAGGAAATGTTGAAAAAGAAAAACAAAGCTGGAGACATCATGTTGCCTGATTTCAAGCTATATTACAATGCTGTGATCACCAAGACAGCATTTTTAAAGGAAAGCATATCAGAGATTTATAGAAATTTAATGAAGCATCACTGTGTGCGTTTATCAAATTGAGTCTGTATGTATTACCCTAGATATGAATTTCCAGAAAATGCTTAAGTGAGTGCTCTCAACAAATAATAATAGGTTTAGATAGTACATTTAGGGTTTCATTTCTTTCTGCAATTGAGAGCATAGAAGTTAGGATCTGTCATCCAATGGATGCCACTGGACTCTGTTGCCTTTCAGAATGCAGTGAAACTAGTTATTTGTACAATGAAACAATTGCTTACAATTTTAATTTACTTTGCCCTATTGTTTCTCACCAATCATCTATATGCCACCTTTTAGTGCCATGTGGTTACTTTTAATTAAAATCCTAAAGAAACAGAACCAGCGAAGTGTATTATCATTATTCTTCATGGTGCATTGTTGGCTAAGGCCTTTATAATAAATGTGTTACATAAAATTACACATTGTGAATATCTATGGAACTATCCAGTAAAGAAACTGAGATTTTAAAAAATCTGAACAAATAATACTTCATGAGAAAAAAAATCTAGTTTATAAAAGGGAAATATATCAGGTAATGTATTGTAATTATTAAGTGAATGAACTCGTTAAAACACGAATTGGCTATAAAACGTCATAAAATGTAGCAGATTAAACTACTTTTGAAGTCTTGCCAGTTTTTTAAAAATGGGTTTATTCATTGCTTTTAACCAAGAACTCCTGTAGGCAGAAAAGAAATTAGGACTCGAAAATTCCCATCATGCTTCATTCTCTGGTGGAATTTTCAGACCTTGATTGGGTTTGTTTCATAGTCAGCTTTGGTGTTCAATGCCTTCTTTTATTATAAAACAAAATTCTTGCCTAACACAGCCCTGCGCTCTTTTTTTTCCTCTGCTGTTTCTGGAGTTACAAATGCATTTGGACAATAATTAAGTCATGCTGCAACAGGCACAGGGAACAAATGAACAACCGCAACAAGAAATTGCTAAGCTTGGGTCGGAAATCCTAGCTTTAGAGAAAAAAATGAGATCAATAATGCTCAAAAGTGTGAGTTGATGGAAAATTTGAAATAACTCCACTGGGTTTCATACCTGATCTTCTATCCTTGCTCTTCACAGAACACATGAATGGTTGGTATTATGAAAAGCATTATAAAACAATGACTTGCTACTTTTAACCATGTAATATTTGGAAAGTGTCCAGATGCAACTGTCAATTTTTTAAATTACTGAGCTAGTAATAATTAATAGTAAAAATAATTAGAGAGTTGAAAGTCAATGAATGCAATAAAACAACTATATGACTTAAAATTTGTTTTACAATCAACCCTACAAGTAGCAGATAAACTCTAGGTGTCATTGAAACTTCAGATCCCATTGTAAATATGTTGCTACTTTTTATTTACTTCAGGAGATGAAACTTCTTAATCTTCCTCCACATATTACATTAATTTTTCCCAGACTAACTCAATGTACTTTTCTCAGCAACAAAAACCAAGTTTCACACTTTGATAACTTACCAAAATGAGAGACTTTTTCTTACAGTAATGAACTGGCTAAAATTCACAAAAGATATGAAAGTGATATAATTATCATCAAACATTATTATAAACTCCTTTAATCAAATATTATTAGACAAAAGGAATAATTCTTTTTATCTAAGGATGATGGTTGCCACTGAACTGTACACTTAAAAATTGTTAAAATGGTCAATTTGGTATTATATATATTTTACTAGAGTTTTTTAAAAAGCCACAAAAAAAGAATTAGAAAACGTATAATTATGCAATATTCACTTGGACACCCACCACTAAAATTAAGAAGAAAACACTACATTTAATTATGTTGTCTTGTGAGTCTAAGACTCACTTTTCTCTGAATAGTGTATCCCTGGCCTGGCCTGAATTTTGCATTAACATTCCGTTGCTATATCACTTGATCTTGCATGTCAAAGAGTTTGTAAATGGAATTTTACTTCATGTATTTTTCTGCAACAGCTTTGCCTTTAATCTTTAATTCCCGAGATCCAATCATATTATTACATGTAGCTGTATATGTATTTATTTTCACTGTTATGTAATATTCTATCACATGGCTACACCATCATCTATGTTTCTACTTATTTTGATCTGTTGATTGATATTTGGGTTGATTCTCTTTTTAATCTTTTTCTTTTCTTTTCTTTCTTTTCTTTTTTCTTGTTGTTACACTAGTGTTGCTATGAGCCTTTTTCCCTCCCTGTATACATAGACAAAATTGTCCCTATGGCATATATCAAGGAGTAAAACAACTTTCTAGATAATGTCAACATGCCTTACAAAGTAGTTATACCTATTTGTCCTCCCACCAGACTTGTGTAAGTATTCAAGTGACTTCATATTCTCACCTGACTTGTAATATTTTCCCAATCTGGTATATGTAACATGGGAGTACACTGAGGTTTTTATTTTTACCTCCTTGATTTCTAATAGGACAGTATATCTTTTTCTTTGTCTTGGCCATTTGTATTTACCCTTCTGTAAAGAGCCTGTTCAAGCCTTTTGTTCATTTTCCTATTGGATTCTTTTCTTTTTCTGATTAGTTTGCAGAAGTTGTTTTTGTGAATTATGTGCATTACAAGTCTCTTTTCCCAATTTGTGGCTTCTTTTTTCACTCTCTTTTTGGTGTTTGCATCAACCATTGTTTTACTTTCTATTATGGATAAAGTCAAGGAAGGAAAAAAAAATATTTAGTTTTCTCAATCGAGTCTATCTCTTGTTGTCATAAATTATTCAGGGTCTATCATTCAACAAAGTTGAGTTCATTTTTCTGTCAATTGAAGGTAGCAACTACATCTCAGCATTCAACTGCATCTCAGTCATCATTAAGCGTTTTTATGGTAGTGTTTTGGCTGTACCTGAAGCAAATGATTGCTCCATCTATGTCCCTGTCTCACTGTACAGCATTTATTCAGTAGCCATACAACGTGACAAACAGAGATGCTTTATTTTCTAAGATGTTCAAGACTCTCACATTAGCAGTCAGACCCGCTTTCAAATACGTCCTCCTTCACTTTTCAGATGTATGAGGTTAGATCAGATCTCTAGGCTTCAACTTCCTTATCTCTATTTTGGGACTAACGCTAGCTACCTCATAGGGTTTTAGAGTATATTTAATTACATAATCTATTTAGAGTACTCATCATTTAATACATGCTCAATAAATGGTAAATATTATTAGTAGTATAATTATAAAATAAATGGCTGTACCAAGAATCACTTCATAGAGATACTTCCATTTTATTAAAGTAAAGGAACAGAAATGTAAACTCCAGGGAAGGTAAAACTTACTCTAATCAGTTCTCAGGAGCAGTAAGACAAATGAGATGATACTACAGCATCAGAGCCACAACCATAAGGGGAGACAAGGCTATGAAATGTGTAGCCTTCTCCCTCTGACTCCAAATCCCCATTATACTTCTAGTTTAATCCAGCTGTGGCACGAAGGAATAAAGTAATTAGGAAGTTGGTGACACAGAGGACATTTTATTCCCTTAATGCAAATGGAGGACTTCTTAGAGGATAGCCTGGAATCCTTTCTTATCTCTCTAGCTCATGGGTAGCACAGAGATCTTGTGATGTGGCCCTAAATCATAGATGAAACATACATTATTGCTGCCCTCGAAGAGTTTATAATCTAGTTGGAAAGATCCCTATAAATCAACTGGAGACTAATGAAGAAAAGGTAATTGTCAAATTGTGGCTTTTATTTTAATACTGCATCCTAGAAAAAGTTAATTGATATAGTTAAATCATTATTGATTGAAATTGGTTATTTTTTTGAAATTTACCACTTATTAAAAAAGGCAAATGTGCTTTTAATTCAGTATTTTGTTTCCTGTCTAAATGTCATCAGCACAAGTCCAAACTGATATCGTGTCAGCTTCAAGTTAATTTGCTATATTTTCTTTGACTGTGTTTATTATCATTTTAAAAGTGATTCACTTGATTGACAAGAAAGGTGGATCAATTTGTGGCAGCTTAAGTGAGCTAATCTGATCAAGGTTACCAACAAACGGGTAGTCATTCTCATAGGCAGAACTGAAATATTTAAACTTGTAGTTTTATACTTTTCCTTCCCACTGCTTTTCCAGCTCAAGTGAAGATCTATTTTTGTCTGGGTAGTTTAAGTAAAGCATCATGTTAGTGACAGGAATGGCTCTCACAGCGGACATGAACCTTAGCTTCTCAGTGACAGCCTGTGCCTGTCTTTCTCCTCCAGGATGCTTTTCTGCTTATCAGGGGAACAAAGACAAGTGAACATAGGTCCCACTGTGCTGCTGTGCCTTCAGAAATACCTGTGAAATAGAAACAGGGTTTCCATTTCTGAAGCAACTGCAACAACTCTTTAGCCCAGAGAATGGGTACAAATTTGCAAAACTCTTTCCAGAGCAATTTTACATTAAGATCCCCAGTAAACAAAACTGCAATGACAGAAAAAAACAAAAGCATCTGCTACTCCTTTGTAAATTTAGGGTATATCTCTGCTTATACAATACATTCTAAAATAAAGCTACTATTCTCCCTAGGTGGCAAATATAGATACAGACACCCAACTAGCAAAATCTTCCCCTCTGAATTTATAGACTGCCTTCTTTCCAAGAATATGGTTTAGTGATGGTGTCGGCTGTCATACTTATGCCATCACTCACACAGCAATTGAAATGATATGCTGTGTACTTGGCTAAGCTTAAGACAGGATGCTTATTGTCTAGCCAGGAAATGAGGCTTCTGACATTCTCTTTGGCTGTTAAAGATAAAACACTTAAATATGTTTGATAGCTCCCTGCTGAGTAAACATCTTCATGCACAGTGCACTTTTGACAATCTTTCCTGAGTTCACTAGGGAATGTGTACTGCCTCTGACCACAGTTGAAAGTGAATGGGTACAACTAGCCTGCTTTCATTGCCTAAAGAAGGTTGTCTGCTTTTAGAAACAAAAATATTCTAATGAAAATAGACACTCTTAAAAAGAGATAAACCAGAGTATTGATTTCCACTATAATTCTTGTGTTTAGTGAAGCAAATAATTCTAAAAGTAATTAGGGCATACATACAACGTCTTTAAGGTTTTCATATATTCAAGTATTTTTCTTATGTGCTCCGTTCTAAAATAAAAGTAAAAGTAAAGAATTAAAACCTACTGAAATCGAACGTGAATCTGAGTTTGTTTTATACTGGAGAAAGGGAGGAACTGCTCATACTGATAGGCCCATCATAAAAAAAAAATTGATAGAAGGTTTTGTTATAGTTTTCCCAAAAGATCTATCTTTAGAATCACTATTGGAGTGTGTGAAGAATGGCCCAATTACTTTTTTTTCTTACCGAGATATGATTGACATAAAACATGAGTTTTAGGTACATGGAATGGCACAGTTCTGATAAAAGCAGTTGATTAGGTTCCTGGTCTTGTTCTTGCTCTTTCAACTCAGGAGATGATGTCACCTTTACTGTTATTTCTCTGACTATTTGACCAATGTCCATCAGGTTTCTTGATAAAGAAACATTTCCAGAGATTATGACTTCTGCCTATGGATAAGTATAAGTCCGTTATTAAAATCAGAGTGTTAGAGAGTTGTCATGTTAGAAGAAAAGAGATTCAAGAAGGCAAGTGGCTGCTGGTTGAGCTTTTAGATGTTTTCTGTGATGCCAAGCTAGAGACACATGCCATTGTCCCTCCCCACTCAATTACTGGATTCTAGGAAACAATAGCATCCTTGGCACCTGGAAGTTTGTTAGAAATGAAAAATCTCAGATCCCGTTCTAGGTCTACTGAATCAGAATCTGCACTTTAACAGGATCTCTAGCTGACTTATATCCACATGAAAGTTTGAGAGGCACTTCTTTACTATACCAATCATTGTATTTGGTCTTTCCTAACCTCCACCCCTTGCCCTATTACTTCAAGCAATTCCAAATATTCTTCACTATTGACTTTAATTATGTAATAGATGGGACTTAATGTTAGATTCTGCCTTTTCTAGGTGGAATATGAACTCAGGATTAAGGAAAAGCAATATAAAAACTGGGTTACTCATAAACTATGTCTTTTACATTCTCAGTTTGTTACATTAAAAATGTGTTCTTAATGGATTGCTCTAGTCAAAACTACTGGATAAATATAATACTTATTAAATTACAATAATTACAGTAATAATGTCCATAAATGAAACAGTTGAATGAGACATCCTTTTTACCTCTGAATTTCTGTATTTTGTGCTTTTATTGGTGCCATAATTGCCATCATATTGGGAAAGAATCAGTTTGATTTAAATTTGAAGAAAATAGGTGAACAGATGTCAAAGTCTAGGTAAAGTTCCTGAGGATAATGTCGTCAGCATTGAAAAGGTTTAATGAAAAGTTTCCTTCTTTTCTTTTGCTGAAGCTGGGTACTATGGATAAGTTATGTGTCACACAAGTCTGTGACACAAAAGGCTAGCGTTTCTTTGGGGGAATGTCACAGTTCTATCGGCTCAGAGCACATTCGGAATCTTGGGACAATCTCATTCAGCTGCCCTAGGATAGCACCACTGATGGTGATATCATCTTAAATCTCTGCAAGCACATTGTATTAGAAGTGCTCAATGTTTTATGGAAAGAAAACAAAAAAATATTCAATAATAGGCAAATAAGAAAATTACAGTATTCTAACACACCACAATGAAAATTGTTTCCTGTGTGCTAACCACTGTTAATTACTTGACGTACATTGTCTCCAATAATAGGTGAGAGCTATTACTTGTACTTTGAAGAAGCTAAGGCTTGGAGAAATTTCAAAACTTTCCCAAGATTTTATAAATATGTTATAGAGCTTACATTCAAACTAATGGCTGCATTTCCTGAAGATATGCTCTTTAACCTATATAGCTCTGAACCACTTCACATATAATGAGTAATTGCCATTTCAGGCATTAGTAAAAGACAGCCACATATAGGCCACTCCTACAATATTCTTCCGCCCTGAACACTGAACTCTTTGGTCGTGCTGGCTAATAATAAAAGGCTGCTGAAGTTCTAGGTCATGGTGAGCCCTGTTCTCCAAAGGCCCTGCTTATACTGTCCAAAAAGAGTTTGTGTTCATTTGGCAATTTGTTTTTATAGCTACAGAAGTTACTTCTATCAGTGCTGCTATTATATTCTATTCCCTTAGGGTATTTTTCTCTGTTATTGATCTCTCTTATTTTTATATTCTTCCTCTTAATCAGTCTCCTCCTCCCCTTGTTATGGGCTACTCAAACCTCCCATCAAACAACCAACCATCACCAACAAAAATTTTTCCCTGATTCTGATTCTCTTTCATAGTATTGCATCGTTGTTCTATACCCTTTGCCCTTGTCTACTTTTTAAAAGAATGGCTAAGTCACTTACTGTCTGTAAATCATTATTTTTCATTTGCTTCTGAACCAATTATCATCCAGGTTTCTCTTCCATCATTCACTGAGTCTAATTTAACCATGCTTAACAAGTTTCATTATGCTGTGGTCCAGTAACATTCTTAACAGAGGAAAATGGAAATGGAAAAAGAATACAAACTATATTTATGAAATACCTACTGTGAGCCATCTTTACGCAGTGGATTTTATGTAAATTTTCTCCTCTAGCCCTCATAGTAACCCCGTGGTATTTTAAATTATCAATATTATTATTTAAAACTTAGAAAACACTTCCAGAGCATTTAACTAAATAAAGTCGAGATCCGATTCAAACCCATGTCTATCTGACTCAAAATCTCATGCTCTTTCATTATACAAGGAAAGAAAGAAATGGAAGGAGGAAGAAGACAGTGAGGAAAAGTGTAAAGAAAAAGCAGAGGAAAGTACTAGAGGGAAGTAGAGGAGGAAAGCTGAATCCAGAAATGTTTCTCTACAACAAGCAAGAGATTCAAATTGACCGTTACATTAATTTCATTGCTACCTATCTTTTAATTTTATTGCATAGGTATACCCTAATATAGGACTAGAAGCAGGTTATAGAAATTGGAGGAAAAAAGCAACAAAAATGTAGTATACTTAATGGAAAGACATCTGATCCTCTGTTAGATTATGTGTTCTTCTGAAATGAAGGCTACCTCTAGAGTATCAACTTGCTAATACTGCCACCTTGTTCAACTTTCTGAGGTTTTTATTAAAGCCCAAGAAACTAGGATATAGAGCTAATAACAAATGAATTTACTGATCTCTGTGTGCTATTTAAATTCTCTCAGAATTATTCAAATTTCTCTGGCCTAGAAATCAGGACAGAACCTCAGGACAGATGGCTTGGTAATGAGTTTTTCACCTCTTTCAGCTGCCAAAGCAATTTGGAAATTGCAGTAGGCCAGGCCCCTGTCAGTTCAGTTCAGCACTTCAACTTGAAGACTAGTCTGACACCAGGAAGTTGTCATCAGCAACAGCTAATGCTTAGCAAGTGTGGCACGCCAAGTGTCATGAAAATGGAAAGAAAAAGTGTTCTGTTCTGATTGCAGCTTCCTAACAAGTTTGGGATTCAATGTCTGTGTTGAATTAGAGGTTCAACTTCTATGAACTTTTTTTTTAAGATTTTATTTATTTATTTGACAGAAAGAGAGAGACAGCCAGCGAGAGAGGGAAGCAGGGGGAGTGGGACAGGAAGAAGCAGGCTCCCAGCAGAGGAGCCTGATGCAGGGCTCGATCCCAGAACTCCGGGATCACGCCCTGGGCCAAAGGCAGACGCTTAACGACTGAGCCACCCAGGCACCCCAACTTCTATGAACTTCTGTCTCTACTCTTCTTTGTTTTGGACTCATGTATTTGATTGTCTATTAGACATTTTTACTTACATATCATGCAGGCATCTCAAAGTACACATGCTCAAGACTGAATTCTTCATATTCCCTAAGAAAACTTCTTGCTCCTTTGCTTCCTATTTTCATGAATATTATCATCCATCCATCCATCCATCCATCCATCCATCCAGGGATTCAGATCTAGAATCCTTCTTGATTAATCCCCTCCCTCTCTGCACCATATCCAGTCACTGTTGATTGTACTTCTTAAATGTCTCCTGAATCCACTGCCATCAAGAACTTTAGGCCACCATCAATTTTCACTTCTCTCCAAATCCACTGCCATCAAGAACTTTAGGCCACCATCAATTTTAACTCACATTGGGCATAGCTCTCTCACTGAAGTTCATCAACTTTTTTTTCTGCCTGATCCATTTTCTCCAAGAGCTAGTTTGGTACCCTGCTGAAAACCATTCCATGCTTTCCACTGATTGGAAAATGACGTTTGATCATCTCAGCATAACTTAGAAGGCTGTCAGTTACCTTCTCAGCATCATTTCTTACCATTAGTCATTTAGTCACCAAATACTTACTGAGTGTCTATTGTGTGCCATTCTAGAAACACAGAATGAGCTAAACAGTCACTGTCCTTAAGAAGTCTATGTACTGTTGGGAGCAGAAAGAAAATAAATATGGAAACAAACAAATGAATAATTTTAGGTACTGAAAAATACCCTTCTGGGGTATTTTGTGGAATGTACCTTCTCTTTTTTTTTACACTTTGCAAATTGGTACTTTATTTATTTTTTTAATGTTTTTTTATTATATTATGTTAGTCACCATACAGTACATCCCTGGTTTCTGATGTAAAGTTAGATGATTCATTAGTTGCTTTTAACACCCAGTGCACCATGCAATACGTGCCCTCCTTACTACCCATCACCAGCCTATCCCATTCCCCCACCTCCCTCCCCCCTGAAGCCCTCAGTTTGTTTCTCAGAGTCCATAGTCTCTCATGCTTCATTCCCCCTTCTGATTATCCCCCCTTTCTTTATCCCTTTTTTCCCCTACCGATCTTCCTAGTTCTTATGTTCCATAGATGAGAGAAATCATATGATAATTGTCTTTCTCTGCTTGACTTATTTCACTTAGCCTTATCTCCTCCAGTGCCGTCCATGTTGCAGCAAATGTTGAGAATTCGTTCTTTCTGATAGCTGAGTAATATTCCATTGTATATATGGACCACAACTTTTTTATCCAGTCATCTGTTGAAGGGCATCTCAGTTCCTTCCACGATTTAGCTATTGTGGACATTGCTGCTATGAACATTGGGGTGCATATGGCCCTTCTCTTCACTACGTCTGTATCTTTGGGGTAAATACCCAGTAGTGCAATGGCTGGATCATAGGGTAGCTCAATTTTTAACTTTTTAAGGGACCTCCACGCTGTTTTCCAAAGTGGCTGTACCAACTTGCAACCCCACCAACAATGTAGGAGGGATCCCCTTTCTCCACATCCTCTCCAACAATTGTTGTTTCTTGCCTTGTCAATTTTTGCCATTCTAACTGGCGTAAGGTGGTATCTTAGTGTGGTTTTGATTTGAATTTCCCTGATGGCTAATGATTTTGAACATTTTTTCATGTGTCTGTTAGCCATTTGTATGTCTTCATTGGAAAAGTGTCTGTTCATATCTTCTGCCCATTTTATGATTTGTTTATTTGTTTCTTGTGTATTGAGTTTGAGAAGTTCTTTGTACATCTTGGATACCAGTCTTTTATCTGTAGCATCATTTGCAAATATATTCTCCCATTCTGTGAGATGCCTCTTAGTTTTTTTGACTGTTTCCTTGGCTGTGCAGAAGCTTTTTATCTTGATGAAGTCCCACAAGTTCATTTTATCTTTTGTTTCTCTTGCCTTTGGAGATGTGTCATGAAAAAGGTTGCTTTGGCCGATGTCGTATAGGTTGCTGCCGATGTTCTCCTCTTGGATTTTGATGGATTCCTGTCTCACGTCGAGGTCTTTCATCCATTTGGAGTTTATCTTTGTGTATGGTGTGAGAGAGTGGTCAAGTTTCATTCTTTTGCATGTAGCTGTCCAATTTTCCCAGCATCATTTATTGAGGAAACTGTCTTTTTTCCACCGGATGTTTTTTCCTGCTTTATCAAAGATTAGTTGCCCAAAGAGCCGAGGGTCCATTTCTGGGTTCTCTGTTCTGTTCCATTGGTCTGTGTGTCTGTTTTTATGCCAGTACCATGCTGTCTTTGTGATCACAGCTTTGTAGTACAGCTCGAAATCCGGCATTGTGATGCCCCCAGCTTTGTTTTTCCTTTTCAACAGTTCCTTGGTGATTCGGGGCTTTTTCTGGTTCCATACAAATTTAAGGGCTATTTGTTCCAGTTCTTTGAAAAATGTCCTCGGTATTTTGATCAGGATAGCATTGAAAGTGTAGATTGCTCTGGGTAGCATGGACATTTTAACTATGTTAATTCTTTCGATCCATGAGCATGGAATATTTTTCCATCTTTTTGTGTCTTCTTCAATGTCTTTCAAGAGTGATTTATAGTTTCTAGAATATAGGTCCTTTACGTCTCTGGTTAAGTTAATTCCAAGGTAACGTATGGTTTTTGGTGCTATTGTAAATGGGATGGATTCCCTAATTTCTCTTTCTTCAGTCTCATTATTCATGTATAGAAATGCAACTGATTTCTGAGCGTTGATTTTGTATCCCTCCACATTACTGAATTGCTCTATAACTTCTAGTAGTTTGGGGGTGGATTCTTTTGGGTTTTCCATATAGACTATCATGTCATCTGCGAAGAGAGACATTTTGACTTCTTCTTTGCCAATTTGGATATCTTTGATCCCTTTTTGTTGACTGATTGCTGTTGCAAGGACTTCTAGTACTATGTTGAATAATAGTGGCGAGAGCGGGCATCCTTGTCGTGTTCCTAATCTTAAGGGAAAGGCTTCCAGCTTTTCCCCGTTGAGAATGATATTTGCTGTAGGCTTTTCATAGATAGTTTTTATGAGATTAAGGAATGTACCCTCTGTCCCTACACTCTGAAGGGTTTTAATCAGGAAAGGATGCTGTATTTTGTCAAATGCTTTTTCTGCATCTAATGAGAGAATCATATGATTTTTGAATTTTTCTTTCTGGATAAAATCTAAGACACTGATAGATTTGCGAATGTTGAACCATCCTTGCATTCCAGGGATGAATCCCACTTTTAATGTACTGTTGGATTCTATTAGCCAGGATCTTGTTGAGGATTTTGGTGTCCATATTTATTAGGGAAATCGGTCTGTAATTCTCCTTTTTGATGGGGTCTTTGCCTGGTTTGGGGATCAAGGTAATATTGGCCTAATAGAATGAGTTTGGTAGCTTTCCTTCTGTTTCTATTTTTTGAAATAGCTTTAGGAGAATAGGTATTATTTCTTCTTTGAATGTTTGGTAGAATTCCCCAGGAAAACCATCCGGGTCTGGAGTTTTGTTTTTTAGAAGGTTGTTTATCACTGACTCAATCTCTTCATAATTAATTGGCCTGTTTAAAAAATCAATATCTTCCTGTTTCAGTCTTGGTAGTTTATAGGTTTCCAGGAAGGCCTCCATCTCTTCCAGATTGCTTAATTTATTGGCATAAAGCTGTTGATAAAAGTTTCTAATAATCCTTCCAATTTCATAGGTGTTGGTTGTGACCTCTCCATTTTCATTCATAATTTTATTAATTTGGGTCCTTTCTCTATTCTTTTGGATAAGTCTTGCCAGTGGTCTGTCAATTTTATTAATTCTCTCAAAGAACCAGCTTCTAGTTCTGTTGATCTGCTCTACTGTACTTCTGGTTTCTAATTCATTGATTTCTGCTCTAATCTTGGTCAACTGCTTCCTCGTGTGTGGATTAGGCCTGTCCCTCTGTTGCTGTTCCAGCTTCTTGAGGTGAGAATATAAAAACTGCATTTTAGATTTTTCTATTCTTTTGAGTGAGGGTTGGATGGCTATATATTTCCCCCTTAGGACTGCCTTTGCTGTATCCCATAGGTTTTGGACCGCTGTCATTCTCATTGGTCTCCATAAATTATTTAAATTGATTTTTGATTTCCTGGTTTATCGAATCATTCCTGAGCAGGATGGTTCTTAGTCTCCAAGTGTTTGAGTTTCTTCCAAATTTTTCCTTGTGGTTGAGTTCCAATTTCAAAGCGTTGTGGTCTGAGAATATGCAGGGAATAATTTCAGTCTTTTGGTATCGGTTGAGACCTATTTTGTGTCCCAGAACATGGTCTATTCTTGAGAATGTTCCATGGGCATTATAATAGAATGAGTATTCTTTGGTTCTGGGGTGTAGTGTTCTATATATATCTATGAAGTCCAACTTGTTGAGTATGGCATTCAAAGCCCTTGTTTCTTTGTCAATTTTTTGCATGGATGTTCTGTCTATTTCTGATAGTGGAGTGTTGAGGTCCCCTACTATTAACGTATTTTTATCTATATGTTTCTTTATTCTGGTTAAGAGTTGGCTTGTGTATCTTGCTGCTCCCCTGTTGGGGGCATATATGTTTATAATTGTCATATCCACTTGTTGGATACATCCTTTAAGAATAATATAGTGCCCTTCTGTGTCTCTAACTATAGTCTTTAGTTTAAAATCCAATCTGTCTGATATGAGAATTGCTACCCCAGCTTTCTTTTGAGGTCCATTGGTGTGAAAGATGGTATTCCATCCCATTACTTTCAGTCTGAATGTATCTTTAGGTTAAAAATGAGTCTCTTGTAGACAGCAAATGGATGGGTCATGTCTTTTTATCCAATCTGCAACCCTGTGGCGTTTTTGGGAGCATTTAGACCATTTACATTGAGACTAAATATTGAGAGAGATGATTTTAATGATGCCATGTTGCCAGTAAAGTCTTTGTTTCTATCGATTGTGACTTTCTGTTTTGTATCACTCTTGGGGCCTTTTTACCTTTATAGAACCCCCCTTAATATCTCCTGTAGGGCTGGTTTCATGGTTACAAAATTGGTCAATGACTGGCGATTCTGCAAGGTCTTTATTTCTCCATCAATTCTGAATGACAGCCTTGCTGGAGAAAGGATCCTTGGCTGCATGTTTTTCTCTGAAAGAGATTTAAAAATGCCCCCCCCCCAACCCTTTCTCTCATTCCAGGTCTGTGTAGGCAGGTCTGATGTAATTCTGATACCTTTGCCTTAGTACATGAGAAATTTCTTTGCCCTGGCCACTTTCAATATTGTATCTTTGGATCTAATATTTGTGAAATGCACTATGACGTGACGTGGCATAGGTTTGTCGTGGTCAAGCTTGGGAGGGGTCCTCTCTGCCTCTTGGACACGAATGTTTGTTTCCCTTGCTAGATTAGGGAAGTTTTCAGCTACAATTTGTTCAAATATCGCTTCTAGACCTCTGTTTTTCTCCACCCCCTTGGGGATGCCGATGATTCTGACATTGGAACGTTTCATTGAGTCAGTAATCTCCCATAACCTACATTCTTGCACGTGGATTTTTTTTAGTCCAGATTCTATTTTACCTTTCTCTTCTACTGACCCATCCTCCAATTCGCTGATACGTTCTTCTGCCTCATTCACCCTGGCCATCAGAGCCTCTAGTTTTGACTGCATTTGGCTCGTAGAATTTTTAATTTCTGCCGGATTCGCTCTCATTTCCGCCCTTAGAGATTCTATATTCTCATTAATATTTTCGTTAATACTTTTTTCAAGTCTACACATCATCTTGACCATTGTTACTCTGAATTCCATTTGTGATAATTTGGTTATATCCATATCCATTAGTTCTGTGGCAGAGACCACAGACTCATTGTCTTTTCTTTGCTGGGGGCGATTTCTCCTTCTCATCATTTTGATGAGAGGTTGCGGGGTTGTCCAGAGCCCAAATTATTGACCGGGACCCAGGCCGTGCGCCCTTGTTTTATGGGACCTTAGGGATGTGGGCTTCTTGATTTTTCAGCCCGCTTTCTGGGGGAGGAGCCTGCCACGCCGATACTTAGGCAACTGTGTAGAGTTTGGGTAGAGTCTCTGTGTCCCCTGCGATGGTGGATGGGGATGGGCACACTGTGAGCCGGTATTTCCAGGCTTTTGTTCTCTGGTGGCTTTCCCTGGCGGTTTGCTGTGCCTCTTCTGAGAGTCAGAGTAGCAGTGGCCGAATCTCAGCCTCTGTCTCAGAACAGAGGGATCGCGGACCGTTCTCCACTGATGTTCTGACCACTTTAACTGTGTTTCTGTTGGTGCTGCTCAACCCTGCAGCGTATGGGATGTGCGCCCCACACCCGGCGTCCCAGCCCTCACTTCCAGGGCTCGCGGGTCTCTGTCCTTTGTGTTTCTAACACCGCCAGCCACCAGCCACCCCCGTGTGCTCCTGGAGCTCCCGGTCTCAGTCTGGTTCCAGTGAGCACACTGGAGCTCCATTTCAGTCTGGTGGTGCGAGTTCCCAGGCTCATGGTCTCAGTCTGCTCTCTCGCGGGGTGCTGGTCCTCAAGTCCGCCCGCTCCCCCGTGCAGGTGGCTACCGCTTCCCTGCGCCAGAATGCGGCAGCTCCCTCCCCCCTCCGTTTATCTTCCGATATCTGTGCGCGATTTCACGGCTTCCCACTTCGTACCTCAATACTCAGCGCTGGAGGTGTTCATTTGTAGAGATCCAGATGTATCTTCCTGCGCCTCAGGCTGATTCCGTGGATGTTCAGCCTGGTCTGGTACCTATCCAGCTCAACTCAGGGGACCAGCTGAAAAAGGGGTCCCCTACTCCTCCGCCATCTTAACCCCTCTCCCTCTGGAATGTACCTTCTATACGCTTTTCCTGATCCCACCTAAACTTAGATGCTTCTTGACATGTACTCCTCTATAAGCACTTCTGTCATTATAATATAGCACCCTTTATTTTATTTCTTGTTTGTCTGTGTTCTATGATGAATCATTATAGATTTAGTAAGGGCAAAGATTCTTTCTAGATATTACTACCGTATTCCAGTATCTAGTTATTGCTTGACATATATCAGATGTTTAATAAATATTTGTGAAATAAATGAATGCAACTTCTTCAGTATGAATTAATTTGATAAGTTCTTATCTTGGTAAGTGAAAATAAGTAATATATAGTGAAATAAAAAATTAGGAGAAAATTTTAAAATATAGGCCTTCTAAAGTTTAGAACTGTCCTGATATTTGCAGACTAACATGAACTATATTGAACTTTCTTTTTTTTTTTTTAAGTTTTTTTTTTTTTAAAGATTTTATTTATTTATTCGACAGAGATAGAGACAGCCAGCGAGAGAGGGAACACAAGCAGGGGGAGTGGGAGAGGAAGAAGCAGGCTCCTAGCGGAGGAGCCCGATGTGGGGCTCGATCCCATAACGCTGGGATCACGCCCTGAGCCGAAGGCAGACGCTTAACCGCTGTGCCACCCAGGCGGCCCTATATTGAACTTTCAAACACATAAATTGATTAAGTTTATTTGCTCCAAATCACTAAATTGCTACAGATAATGAAATTCTATATATTATTGAATTCTTAGTTTTTCTTCTAATTTACTGAGAAAACCAAATTGAGAAAGAACTATGGAAAATTGTAACGTGGAAAAATATGTTCTAATTAAAACACTACAAGGAGAAAACATAGATGGATTCTATGTCATTTTAAGTGAAGAAACAGGAAAGTAGATGTTCGATGTAATCATTTTAGGCACTGCTGAGCTAATACGTTCTGTTTATTCAATACATTTACCTTTCCAAGGTTTATACCTGCTAATCTTATGTATCAAATTTTAAGTCCTTGCAAGAATTAATAGAATGGTGTTACGCCCTTCTAAGGGTAAATGGGATGACCATACTATCTTCCATCTTCAGGCTATATGGAGAACATTTGTCTACTTGTGCTTACCATAAAGCCAAGCAAATCACAACAAATAATATCAGTTTGAATAAAGGTTTGGATTGGCTTTTATAACCTTTTTAAAAACAATAGCTTGTCCCACCCTTAAAACAAAGTATTTAGTTACACAGTTTTCACTCTTCTATTCTATTGTAGATGAAAGAAACTTCTGAGAGATTTTGAGTTCTTTAATATTTTCTTCTTAAATTCTTTCTTACAACATCCTGTGCTTTCACTGTGGTGGTTTAGGGTGTGTATCAGAGTTTCTGTTAGAAATATTTGCTCTCAAAAAAAAATTTGGCACAAAGAAACTACAAGAATAGCTGTCTTATCAATTTCTCTTAAGGGTGAATAGTGCTTTTTTACTCACCATCCTTCCTCACAATCTCATTGCTTGCAAATATACCAGCTTATACTTACAGTTTGAAATCATTTGCTGGGTTCCCAAATGGAAATAGTTTCAGACAGAATGCAGCACAGTGTTGTAGAAAAACCATGGACTCTGGAATTAAAAACCATTAAGCCAGGATATTCACTCAGTGAAATGATACACCCCTCCCTATGATCCATATTTTCATCTCCTCTCAATTCCTTTTCTATAACTTACCTTTTGAATCCCTTAGTTCCAAACCAACCAAGGACTTGGTATTGATTTCTTTGCTCTTGCTGGTTTAGCCAGCTTATTGTCTTTGTAGAAACTCTTACTTCTATACAAACTCAAGTATATAAGCCCTTGCCACAAATAGAAAACCCTCCACATACTTCTCAACTTCTCAGCCATTACAATGTACCCTACCCTTTTCTGGGTTTTAATATTATGTATGCCCGGGTCCCATTCCAGAGCTTAAAACATGAGTGAAAGATGGACTAATAAGAAGGACCTAGCCTGGAAAAATATCTGACAAACGAATTCTTTGAATCTATGTGGCAGTCAGGCTTCACAAAAGCTCTGAAGTCTCAATTGTTTTAAAAAAGAAAAGAAAAAGTACACAGATCACAATTACCAGTAGCAACATGGAAAAACCCATAGAGCATGTCACTGGCAAAACTCCTCAGAGAGACAGTTTCCCAAATGTGGAAAATATGAAACAAAACCTTCTTTATTTATGATGAGTATTTGAATTTCCAATTCTCTGGGCCTTACAGGTTTTATTTTTCTTTTATGAAAACCAAATTCAGTTCCCCTCAGGGTGAGAAAGAACCACTTCCTATTGCGTAAAGTTATAGAATAGCAAATTTTTAAAGCCTTATAATTTGTTCCTGGGGTAGCATTATATTGTCCTCTTCTGGGTTATGTAAGTCTGCTTTGGCCTTTCAAACACAGAAACATTTTACCCTTGACACAATTTGGAATTTGGAAATGCCTGTGAAAACATGAATGACTTCATTTTTCCATTTGAAAAGTCCCTAAACACAAATTGATAAATTCTCAAAGAACTTCAGTGCAGAGCTTTCAGGCTAGCATTTCAACTGCCAGGACCTATACTCAAAGTGTTTGAATTGCCAGAAAAAACACAGCTGTTAGTCTATATCTCAGGCAATCTGTACACCATCTTTAAGGCAGGAGAGATTGCAAAATGGGCCGAAGGTTAGATGCAAGTCTTAGAAGAACAACATACAGTACTGGAAGGGCACTTACCCAAAGAAAAAACCCACATACATCCCAAATATTAACCCTAACTCAGAATATCAGAAGTTCTAAACTATTGCTTATTTTAAAAGGATCCTTCTTTCCCCCAACCACTCAAAAAGTTACAGGCATCTACCAGCCAAAAGTTTTCTTCTAACCTTCAGTTCTACTCTTGATAAATATTCTTGTATCTTGTTTTAACTATTATTTAAAGAATTGTAATGGCCTAGAAACTGGCCACCTGGGGTGATTTCATGGAGTCATAGACAGAGTCTCATGAGGTCAGAGCAGCTGTGACAGAGTCTCTGACATTTTCATAAACTAAATTGAATTCTTGGCACATTCTCAGCTTGGATAGCATGAGTTTCCAGCCTTGCTCCCCCTTAGCTGTATCAATTCTGCTTTAACTCCTGCCCTGATGATGTGATAGAATAAAATGGGCCTTTTTAAAGTCAAAATTTAGGAATGATCTGAGATACAACAAACCACAAACAATAAAGAAATTTGTTACCAAAAATGTGAAAAGCATCTTCGGATTTTCTCAGTGTCTTTTATTATTAAGGTATAAATTGTAAATCTAAATCCACCCAAGGGTTAGTCCAGACTTTGACAGTCTGGTTGCTGTAGAGATAAGATTTGGGCTATGTATAATTTCCTATGTACATAGTCTAATTTCCATCTTTTCCCACCATTGTTGTAATTCCCTAATTTGTTAGGATATTTTCATGAGAAACCCTGTCCTAGATATTCCAGAATCTTCTAAACAAGGCCAATTGGATACTCACACTTTCAATTCAATGAACATTTACTGAGTGTACCTACCTTATGTCAGCCTTTTGCATATAATGTTTTGATTAATTGTCACAAAAATTCCTATTTTGCAGATGAAAAAAAGAGTCCAGAGAGTTTTAGTAACATGTTCAAGGACACATGACTAATAAGTGGCATGCTAAGATGTTAATTTGTTTTCTCTGAAACTGTGTTTACGTATCATTAATCACTTGGAGATACCTTAAGGTGATATAGTGGATGCATATCACAATGGAAACCATGTGTCTACTGAACCCATAGGACTAAGTAATATAATTGGCCCTGCTTTGCACTTTCTGACATGGAAATCTGTGGACGCAGATGATGTAAAAAATTTGATCAATAATATATCAAAGTGATCTTTCCATTTCAGAAAATTATACAACTTTCAATCAATATTAGCAACATCAAATATCAAAGGTCTGTTAATCCATAGGTCTCAAGAGAATTATAACTGGCACCTAAACATAGAAATTAATGATCTTCCTCCAATCTTCTTGTTACCAGCTACATTATTAAATGTAACGAATGACTTCTCTTAGGATGATTTTTTTTTCAGGACACAGATAATATTAAAAATCTCTCTCTCTGGGAGTTGTAGCTGTGATTTTAATTGGATTCATGCCACTGTGATCCCAATCTCAGGGTTTCCTAATGAAAATCATAGAACTGTTTGAGTGAGAAAAAAACAAGGAGATCAGCTAGTCCTAAAGTCTTAAACTGACTATCCCCAGGCTGCAGCTGGCCCTAACTATATGTTGTTTGTTCTCTACAGTGATGACACATCTTGAATTCTTATAATTCTTTGACTTGGTTGCCAAAATTTTCAAGTAAATGATTTTCAAATAAAAATCTATATGTTGGCTTTCTCTTGAAAATTTGGAATATTAGGCAGTACCGGGCCTTCATTCCTACGTAGTAAGCATCAGGTGCTTCTTATAGATGGATCTGGGCTTTCCAGTGTGGCACCATCCTGGCATTCCTTGATGGACTGATAATATTGTGGCCAGTGGTCTGTTGACATTGATCATTGTGTTTATAGTTTTAATTTCTTGTAGTAAATTTAGGAAGAAAGAAAAATATTTGTCTCTTTCAGAAATGGGAAAACAAGGGATGCCTGGGTGGCACAGTTGGTTAAGCAACCAACTCTTAATTTCAGCTCAGGTCATGATCTCAGGGTTGTGATATTGAGGCCCATGT
Source organism: Ursus americanus (assembly GCF_024610735.1). Classification (NCBI taxonomy): domain Eukaryota; kingdom Metazoa; phylum Chordata; class Mammalia; order Carnivora; family Ursidae; genus Ursus; species Ursus americanus. Next base: position 24,827,959 of record NC_142151.1, on the reverse strand, counting down.
CAGACTCCATGATGGAGCCTGCTTAAGATTCTCTTTCTCCCTCTCCTTCTGCCCCTCCTCCCCATCTCTCTCTCTCTCTCTTTCTAAAAAAAAAGAAAGAAGGAAGGAAAGAAAGAAAGAGGAAAAGAAAATATGAGAGGGTTTGTGTTTAAAACAAATAGAAGAGAGCAAGTTTCTTTGTGGAAGTAAAGAATGTGACTTTTTGGTTAATGTGTAAATGAGATGTCTCAGCTTCAAATTCATTTATGGTATTTCCTTGGCTCTGTAAGCATTTGAGAGCCATGACATGGTCTTATTTTGGTGTTCTGAACACACAGATAGAGAGCTTAAATAACTTCCTCAGGGTTTATATTTTTAGGCCATAACTAGAGTGAGGGTTTCCTCATCTATTATAGTGCTTGGCATGTAGAAGATAACAAATACTTGAATGAGTCTGTGGGCTAAACCTTAAAATTTTTTTAATGTTATGAGATGTTTTCAGAAAAAGAGGACATGAAATTTAAAGAAATTCCTATAAATTTTAAATGGGTACAAATACTGGAGGTGCAAAGAGAAAAGAGGAAGATGGCCACAGTCCCACAAACATAGCTAGATAACTATCAAATCATCCTAAATACTTCAGAGATCAACCTGAAGACTGACAGAACAAGCTCCACAACTAAAGGGAGAGAGGATGCCACATCGAAAAGGTAGGAAGTGTAGAGACGTGGTTTAGGGGAGAAACGGATCGTAGGTGCTGCAGACAGGAGGGAGTTGTGATTCTAGAGAAGGGTGGGGGAATGCACAAGAAGAATGTTTCTCCAAAGCCATTGGCTTGGTAAATGAGAGAGGCTGAATTTCATGAGTTCTTACAACCAGGGCTCAAAGCCTGGTGTTTTAAAGGTCAGTGGGCTTAGCTGGGATAGAGCATAGTGGGCACTACCCCACTCCTGGAGAGAAAGCAGGCAAATAACCTTGGGGCAGACAGTATGGAAACAGCAATCTGAAGAGCACCTGGGGCACACAGTGGGGAGATTATTCACTCTTTTCAGAAAGGCAGTGTTCACATAGGCACCTCTCTGGGAACAAAGGAGCTAGCTGGTGCCATTTCCTTTCTCCCCCCCACCCCCACCCCTGCGTTAACACAGAACCACCTGAAGGAAGAAGCTCAGCACTGACGCTGTTTGCCTAACTTCCTTACACAAAGCTCCACCCTCCCTGTGCCTTAGTGGGACTGCCCTTCTCAGTCAAGCTTGTCTCAGTCCTCTCCCCTAGGTGGACTCTTCCCCCAGGTGAACCCCTCCCCTAGAAGAACAGTACAAACCTTGTCCACACCACATATGACCAGAGAGTTCTGTATGATCTTACTTCTGGTGGCGTTGGGGTCAGGTCTCACTTCATAAGCAGACCAGAGCACACCTAGTTAAAATGTGCCACATTCAGGACAGGAACCAAAAACTGCCAACAGCAGACAAGAAGAGTCTCTGCAGACCACTAGCCTAATGGATAGAGCAGTCAGAACACAACAGCAGAGTGCATGTAGCATATATCAGAGATAGTCCCTGAAGTACCAGGCCCCCCTAGCACTATATGACCTCTTTTTTTATTCAGGAGCAGGAGACATAACCAGCTTTTCTAACACATAGAAGGCAGAGACTTAGACAAAATGCCAAGACAGAGGAATTTATTCCAAATTAAAGAAAAAGATAATGACATGGCCAGAGATCTAAGTGAAACAGATATAAGTAATGCATCTTACAGAGAATTTAAAGCAACAATTATAAGGATAATCACTTGGCTTGAGAAAAGAATGGAAGACACCAGTGAGACCTTTAACACAGAGATCAGAGTTAAAAAATAATGAATTGGAGATGAAGAATACAATAAGTGAGATTGGAAGCAGGATTGATGCAATGACCAGCAGGCTGGAAGAAGCAGAGGAGCAGGTTAATGACCTAGAAGACAAAATAATGGAAAATAATGAAGCTGAACAAAAGAGAGAAAGAAAAATTATGGAACACAAGAGGATAGACTTAGGGAATTCAGTGACTCCTTCAAATGTAATAACATTCATATTATAGGAGTTCCAGAAGAAGGGAGAGAAAAGGGGGCAGAAAATATATTTCAAGAAATAATAGCAGAAAACTTCCCTAATCTGGGAAAGGAAACAGACATGCAGATCCTAGAAGCAGAGAGAACTCCCATCAAAATCAACAGAAGTAGGCCAACACGAAGATGTATTGTAATTAAATTTGCAAAATATAGTCATAAAAAAAATCTTAAAAGCAGAAGACAAAAGAAATCTTTAACTTACAAGGGAAAACCCAAAGAGCTAGCTGGGGATTTCTCAACAGAAACTTCGTAAGCCAGAAGGGAGTCCCATGATCGATTCAAAGTGCTGAATGGGAAAAATCTGTAGCCAAGAATACTCTCTCCAGGAAGGCTATCATTTAGAAGAGAAAGAGAGTTAAGAGTTTCGCAGACAAACAAAAACTAAAGGAGTTCATGACCACTAAACCAGCCTTGCAAGAAATATTAAGGGGGACTCATTGAGTGTAAAGGAGAAACCCAAAGTGACAAAGACAAGACAGGATCAGAGAAAATCTCCAGAAAGAATGACAAAACAAGTAATAAAATAGCAATAAATACATCTATCAATAATTACTTTGAATGTAAGTGAACTACTCCTTCAATCAAAAGACATAGAATGTCAAAATGGATCAAAAAACAAGATCCATCAATGTGCTGTTTACATGAGACTCATTTTAGATGTAAAGACACCTACAGATTGAAAATGAGGGTGAGAAAATTTATCATGCAAATGGATGTCAAAAAAGAGCTGGAATAGCAATATTTATATAGGACAAATTAGACTTTAAAACAAAGACTGTAAAAAGAGACAAAGAAGGTCATTAATCATAAAGGGGTCAATCCAATAAGAAGATGTAATTGTAAATATTTATGCACCCAACTTGGGAGCACTCAAATACATAAAACAATTAATAACAAACATAAAGGAACTAATGGATAATAACAACAATAGTATGGGGACTTCAACATCCCACTTACATCAATGGATAGATCATCTAAACAGAAAATAAACAAGGAAACAATGGCTTTGAATGATGCACTGGAACAGATGGACATAACAGATATACTCAGAACATTCCATCCTATAAAAGCGGAATACACTTCTTTTTATGTGCATAAGGAACATTCTCCAGAATAGATCACAAATTAGTCCACAAAACAAGCTTCAACCAATTCAAGAGGATCAAAGTCATACTAGGCATCTTTCCTGACCAAAATGCAATGAAACCAGAAGTCAACCACAAGAAAAAAATCTGGAAAGACCACAAATACATGAAGGTTAGATAACATGCTACTAAATAATGAATGCATCAACCAGGAAATCAAAGAAGAAATTTAAAACATGCATGGAAACAAGTGAAAATGAAAACACAATTATCCAAAACCTTTGGGATGCAGCAAACACAGATTTAAGATGAAAGTACATAACAATACAGGGCTACTTTGAGAAGCAAGAAAAATGTCAAATAAACAACCTAGCCTTACACTTAAGGAGCTAGAAAAGGAACAACAAATGAAGCCTAAAGTCAACAGAAGGAAGGAAGATTAGAGCAGAAATAAATGATACAGAAACTAAAACAAACAAACCATAGAACAGATCAATGAAATCAGGAGTTGGTTCTTGAAAAAATTAATTAAATTGATAACTCCCTAGCCAGACTTACCAAAAGAAAAGAGAAAGGACTTAAATAAATAAAATCACACATGAGAGAAGATAAATCACAACCAACACCACAGAAATACAAACAATTATAAGAGAATATCATGAAAACCTATATGCCAACATATTGGACAACCTGGCAGAAACTGGTAAATTCCTAGAGACTTATAAACTACCAAAACTGAAACAGGATGAAATACAAAACTTGAACAGACTAATAACCCACAAAGAAATTGAATCTGTAATCAAAAAACCCCCAACAAACAAAAGTCCAGGACCAGATGGCTTCACAGGTGAATTCTACCAAACATTTAAAGACGAGTTAATACCTATTCTTCTCAAACTATTCCAAAAAATAGAAAAGGAAGAGAATTTCCAAATGCATTCTATGGGCCAGCATTACCTTGATACCAAAACCAGATAAATAATCCACTAAAAAAGAGAACAGGCCAATATCCTTGATGAACATTAAAAAAAATCATTCAGCATGATCCAGTGGGATTTATTCCTGGGTGGCAGGGGAGTTTCAATATTTGCAACTCAATCAATGTACTACACCACATTCATAAAAGAAAGGATAAGAATCATATTTATTTCAGTAGATGCAGAAAAAGCATTTGACAAAGTACAACATCCATTCATGATAAAGGTAGATCATCCATTCTGGCTTACATCTCTTTCCCACTATTTGTTTAAATTTGATCAAATTACTTTACTTGTCTAAGCCTCTCTTTCTTCATATGTATCATTGAAATAACCATAATACTAATACTTCCTGTCTTAGGTCAGTTTCCAGGGAAAAAGACTCAGAGAGGGATTTGCAAGCAGGAAGTTTATTGCAGACACCCTGGTATTCACAGCTCTGGAAGAGCAAAAGAAACAAGATTGGACAAAGGGAGGAGTTGAACTATGATGCAGTCCCAAAAAGGGCTTCGGCTGATCCCTTGAGGAGCTCGACAGCTAAAAGGGCCTTTCAGAGTGACCCATTTTGAGGCAAGGGGCTGGGCCATTAAACTCTTGTATCAGCCAATCAAGGAAAGAAGCATTACCTTGCGTGACATGACTCTTTTCAGTGGGGGCAATTCCTGCAGAGTAATGCAGCCTCCAACACTGCTGAGAGCCAGAAGGGGTGTGTCAGTCTTGTAGAGGGGATTTTGACAGAATACACCATGTACTCACTACACTTGTCTTTTGTGGTTCCATGAGGTTTAAATGAGTTGATCCATAAACAGCATTTTATACAGTGTCTGGCACACAGTTTACTATAAATGTTATTCATTAAGCACTTAGAGGGTATTCACTATTTGAAGATCCTAGAAGAGACACTGAAGACACTTAGAAAAGGACAAAAATAAATAGTGAATGGACCCTGCCGTGAAGAGATCACAGTTGAATGGAGAGGAAAAGAAGTGGAGGCTACAGACGAATCCTCCTGGTCATTCCATAGACCCTTTACTTTAACCTTCAATTACCAAATGGATACTGAATACTCTCTCTAGTATATTCCTGCCTTTAAGCATCTTGTAACTTTATTGGAAAGTCAAGGTTTATATGCATGCAAGAACTTGATAACAATGTGACCTATAATTAAATGTCAAAGTATGTGGCAGAAACTAACTGGTAAGGTAGGTCAAGCTTGGGAGAGATGGGCAGGGGTGGGGGAGTGGTTGCTGGAATAGTCAGGAGGGCTTTGTGGAGGAATGGATTTGACCTGAATTTTGTCACATGCTTAGATGTTGGATAGATGGAGGGAATGATGGACCTCCAGACTGAAGAGGAGAAAGAATGGAAGGTCTGGCTATGCCTGTGGATGATGAGGAAGTCAACTGCACAGCAATGGAGATTTTATATTGACAACTGCTACTAAATGGACCTCTGCTAATCAGTGGAATCAAATTACTTTTGTGGCAGATTAGATCATCTATGCCTGATCCTACCAATGCTCTAGGATTTTTGAGTAACTTGGATGAAACTCTGTAACAGGAAGATTGATCTGGTGATATTGAAGAAAATGAGCTATAAAGGGAAACATTTATGGGTAGCCTCCCAGGTAATCTCAATGCCTTCTACTATTTTTATTGAGTATCCTAGTGACAGATATTTAAAGTGAGACTGGAAGCTGGAGTTGGACACCCAGATTATCAGAGGCTTAAGGAGGCAATTTTAGCAGAAAGATAATTTGCATAGGGGGAAAAGCATAGGCTTTGGATCCAGACTTATAAGGTAAAAGTTCAAACCATGGTTCCACAACTTATATGACATATAACCTCGGACAAACTTTATAATCTTCCTGAACCTTTATGTTTCTATCTGCAAAATGAAGTCAGTAATTCCCACCTTACAGTGTTGTAAGGACAAAATAACAGATACAAAATCCATTGAAATTGCCAAGTAGATTTATAAAAGATATTCAATAAATGCTATTATTGTTGCCAATATTATTATTATGACCATGTAGGAGCCTCTCTCCACCCTCTCCTCATTGAACAGATATTTTGAATTTGTTTCTGATTGGCTATTCACAATGCTTAAAATACAATACTTAAAATCTACTCAAGTTTTAATTGTAGAACTTTACCATCCTTTCTCTTGAAAGTGTTGGAAGGAACAAGACTGAAGGTAGTTGCTGTTGGTAGATGGATGTGCCTTGAGAGGTTACTGGTATGAGGCACACCCTTTAAATTTCAGATGCATATTAATTATTCCACCTTGAGAGCATGTATTTCTTCAGGTCTTATAGTATTTTCTAGAGCAGACTACTAAACTGTCAACATCTCTGATGGGAAGTCACATCAGATATCTGTTCAGACTGGTTCCTCTTTTTCACTCCACTAGCACATTGCTTTGGAAAGGAATAGAGCTTAGTGATGAGGAGCAGACCTGCAGGTCAGGAGCTAGAACTATCAAAATTAGGTAAGGTTAAGTAAAATTAAAAATTCAGCTTCTCTGTTGCAAATAGCCACATTTCAAATGCTCAATAGCTACACGTGGTTAGTGGATGCTGTATTGGACAGTATAAATATAGAACGTTTTGATCATCCACAGAAAGGTCTTTTGGACAGTGCTGCTCTAGAGCCAAACTGACTGGATTTACATGACATCTTTGACACTTACCGTTAGCATGGCTCTAAGAAAATAATTTAATGTTTCTCTGTCTTAATTTTATCATCTATAAAATAAGGCTATAAGTGTCAACTTACTAGTATCATTTATCATTCATGAGAATTAGATGAATTAGTATATGTAATATATTTAGAGCAACCCCAGGCATATAATATTTTCTCAACAGTTATAAACAATTACTATTAATAAAAGAATTTGATGAAATAACACCCATTTCAGAAAGAAAACATAGAATTTATAGATGAAGGGAGGGTGGCTCAGAGTAGTCGCCCCTTACCTGTGCTCCCAATGTCAATGTACATAATTGCCATGGAACCATCAAAACATATTGTAATTTTCTATGTCTGTGCCTGTTTTCTTTACTAGACTCCATGGGCCAAGGACTGGTATCTTATTCCTCTTTATATGCCTTGTACCTACAACGGTGCCCTGAGCACAGATGACACTCAATAAATACTTTTATTTTCAACAGAGTTGGACTAATTTAAGTGCTTAAGAACTGACAGGCTTATTATGTATTAATATTTTAGTAGTAATAGTAGGATTAGTATTTTTCTAATTTCACCATATTTTTAGCCATATAGAGACAATGAATTTTTTTTTAAAGATTTTATTTATTTATTTATTTGACAGAGATAGAGACAGCCAGTGAGAGAGGGAACACAAGCAGGGAGAGTGGGAGAGGAAGAAGCAGACTCATAGTGGAGGAGCCTGATGTGGGGCTCGATCCCATAACGCCGGGATCATGCCCTGAGCCGAAGGCAGACGCTTAACCGCTGTGCCACCCAGGCGCCCCGAGACAATGAGTTTTAGTTAGGTTTAATGACAAATGGGGAAGAGTATTTAAAATTAAGAATGGATGAAATATCTAAAATAGGTGATCACTTCACATGGAGAAAAAGAGAGAGAAGAGAGAAAAGGGAAACGAAGAAGAAAAGAGAGGAAATAGAGTTGATAAGCCCTTTGGTGAGAAAGCTCAAAAAACAGATTTTTCCTAGTTCGACATTTTACCACAGGCAGATCCTGAAGCCCTAGATGTAATCATCTTGGCTGGAATGCCAGGGCTAGAGGAAACAGAAATCTGAGTGTGTCAACAAATTATTTAATTAAGCAGAGTAGGTGGCAGTGTGAAAGCAAAATCATAATGTGCAATAGGATAATGTGATTCCAAGTTTCAGCTGTGATGGAATGGAGAGAGTAAGACATGAAAGAAAAAATTACAGTGCTAGGGACCAGACTGTGGACTTGGTTAGCCAATGTGGGGGAAAAAAAAACACACACAAGAACAGGAAATAAGATTAAAAAAATGGAATTGTATTATTCAAGAAAACACTTCCTGAGTATAAACATCAATTTAAAAGCAACTGAGATTAAGCCATCATTTTAGATGAGCCAGGGGTCAGAAGGAGGATTGCAAATGGCATTAAAAAGGGTCTCAGGATTTGTGCCATCAGCATAAAAGTGGCAGTTACAATTAAAAGCAGAAGTGAAATGACTAAGAAGTATAAAAGCTAGAAATGAACAGATGGCCAGGCATTCAGCTTGCTAGGGTGCTAAAACTGGGTATATTTTATATTTCATTCCAAGTTAACAAATATTAGGACATTAAAATGCATGAAACATGGTGTGTATCCCATCTTGCCATGTTTTTATTACTAAGTTAGAAAGAATTAGACTGCATGGGACATATGCAAATACAGCAGTCTAAGCAAATGCTGAGTCAGGGGAGATCAGGAAGGTCAGCTGGATTTCTAGTTTCCAAAGAGAAGCCTGGTCAATTGCATACTAAGCATCCTCTGTGGGGCTATTCCTAAAGTGGCCACCCACTTCCAAAAAGACTGTAAAGGCTAGATTGCTGGATGATACTTTCTTTAAAAGTGGCAGTAGCCAAGCCTCCCAGCCTGTTTTGTTTGTAGTACTAGCATTAAATTTAGAAAGTGTGTAGAATGTTTACTCTTTGTATGGAAGATGTTTCTATTGGATTTTAGTATGTCATTTAGGAGCAATCATTAATAAAAGGTAGCTGCACTAGGATCAGGAAACTATTGATAATACCAGACTGTCATTATGAGACATGTTTTTCACATGTTTGCTGTTGACTCTGGAGCTTTCTGCATAGGTTGACTGAGGCCAGATAGAGAGTACAAGGTTTTCATCAGTTCACAAGCTTATTCAGTAAGGAATATGAGTATGTTTAGACTAAGTGACCTCTCTTCAACTTCTTCGTTTAATCTCAGTCCACATTCAGGTTCTGTAACCAGATCATGACTCTGATTCTTTAATGGAAAACTTGTGAAGTTTCTTTTTGCATGGTTGGAAAATAGCACATGTGTTCTAGGTCACCAGATTTTCTTCTCTATCTTCATAATACATAGTGATGAATCCCTGAAAAAGAAGAGAAAATTCTTTTTCCCCACTTTTCATTTTTGCTTGAACCATGATTGCAGTATATTCATTCAGTCAGTCAATCATTTAATCTATATCTTTTGAGTGCCTACAATGTGCTCAGTACTGAGAAAGGAACGTGGGATAAAATAGTCTTTGCAACTTAGGTTTAAAAACAGACCAACTTGGGGCTCCTGGGTGGCTCAGTCAGTTAAGCGTCTGCCTTTGGCTCAGGTCATGATCCTGGAGTCCTGGGATTGGGCTCCATGTCGGGCTTCCTGCTCAGCACAGAGCCTGCTCCTCCCCCTGCCCTTCACCCCACTCATGCTCTCTCTCTCTCTCTTCTTCTCTCTCTCTCTCAAATAAATAAAATCTTAAAAAACAAAACAGACCAACTTTCTCACACCCTGTGTTTATTAACTCTCATTCCTTTTGACATAACCTAAATGCAGTGTAGAAAACATCCAAACCTAACATTTATGGGGACTGCAGCTGCACATATAAAGAAATCCTTAAGACAGTGTATGCCATTCCCCTACTTCCAACTCCCATCTGCTCAAAGTTATGTCCTAGAACTACTGTATACAGAAAGGGAGTGTCTGTGAACGGTGTCAAGTTTGCTCCCAGGTTGTGAAATTATTGGGATAATATTTAGCTTCCTCTATGCATCATATTAGCATCTGGAAGAAAACCACTTTTGACCAAAAAGAAGGAAATAAAAATGTGTGCAGTCATATACATAATTACATATTTATTATATGGATATATATGAAGATATAGATGTATATATAATATATACTATATTAATATATATTTTTATTATATTATAAATAAACCTGTGTACAAATACAAATAACATATGTTTTTAAACATGGTTAAGGCAACTCTCACTGTAGACACAGATTTGAAGAAGTATCATGTGTTTGTGTGTGTGTGTGTTTGTGTGCACGTGCGTGCATGGGCCTATGCACATAGGTTGGGGTAGGGATGGAGGCTTGGGGAGGATTGAGAGACTATGAGAAGAAATGCAGAGCACAAAAACAAAATTCTTTAGCATCCCCTATCATGATTACTGAATGGGTATGGATGGTGCAATAATCATGATCAGTAGTGATGGTAATAGAAGGGAGAGGATGGAAATGATTAGAGGAAGGGTTAGAGAAGAATGGCACCTTAGCTGCATTAGTAACATGCCCTATTGCTGATTTAATATGTAATAGTATGTATTTATATGTACTATATTGATGTATATAAAAGTACACATCTACACAGATAATATATGCATAAATTATGCACCAATAGTAAATAGAAATGTCCTCCACATTTCCAAAGTTTCTAAGTTGACAATAAGCTTTCTTTAGATGATAGCAAAGGTAAGCCACCTTCATTTATAAATATAAACTATGTATCAAAAGTAATTAAAAAACCCATTTATATGAAATTTGCTATAAAGAATGAATGCGTTTTAAAACTGATAAAATATGTATATAATTTACAGCCATACTCAGCTGTGATTACATGATTTTTTAAAAGCCAATAATTATTTCAGTATTCATCTAAAATATTCTGATTGAATGAGGAGATAAACAAATCTGCTATTAAAAGATGAAAGGAATATGTATATGTAAAATCATTGAAGAGTGTGCTTGAGAAATTACACAAATGCTTGAGGAAAATTTATGTAAATATCATTTTTTAGAAACTTAAATGCAAAAAGTTCCAAAAGTGGCATGCTATTATGTCATAAATATGTATCATTCTAAAAGTAATGCTGAAGGCATAAAGCATTTCTCTTTGGGATAAGCACTATTTAATGAAAATAGAAAAACATTTCTAAAGTATCTTGATTGATGAGTGTTCACATCAGTTACAACTGTTTCAGTAAAAAATAAACATAGATATTTTAGTAGAGATAGTAACTGAAGGATGCTTTTTCTTGAAAATATATAGCTTAAGGATTGGGTGTTTCCAAGATAGAAATAGTTTTAAGGGCTTCAAAATAACACCTACAAAGTTGAAAAATAAAGTATATTTTCTAGGAGATTTTATAAATAACAGTTCTTTTCCTTAGCTCTGCAGTTACTCCCATTCTCATGACTGTGGCCTCTGGCATTAGTTAGAACACAGGGAAAAAAGACTATGGACGGGAGCATGCATGAAAAAGACACTGGACTTAGGGTACTGTATACCTATGAATGCTAGAAACCTGAGATAAATTTTATAAAAATAAATAGCTCATATTGCGTGCTTACTATGTGCTAAATATTGTGAAAGATGGTTTTCATTTTTTTTTTAATTTGTTCCTTCCAAAACCCTGTGAGACGTTAACTATTATCACCATGTTGCAGCTGAAGAAACAAAGATGTAGTGATTTAAGTTAAATTGCCCAAGGTTGAGCAACTAGAAAATGGCAGACAGGACTGGACTGGAACTTAGGAGGCTATGCCTTTAACCACTGCTCTACATGGCCAACCATATTAAACCCAACTATAATTCTTTATGATTAATTTTCTCTCCAGAAGTCAGAGAACTGTAAAATAACCTGCCCAAGGTTATTTCACAGATTAAGTGTCAGAGCAGGATTTAAACTCAACTTGACTCCAAAGCCACCATCCACTGTATTTTGCTGCCTTTCATTTGAGATGTTGCCAAATACTTGCACCACATACTGGTACCTGCAGTTTATTGAGCAGATGGCGTCAGATCAAGGACCCTCACAGGGTCCTAATGCATTAGTAGGAAGCTAGAAAAGGATCCCTGCCTAAAAGTCTATCCAAACTGTCCAGCTGCAAGTCAGAATCTGTTAACTTTGTGTACTGGTGACTCCTCATGGGACCTATACCCTATACATTACAGAACTGGACACATTAGTTCAAAATGAGTTAAAATGTGTGAATAGCCATAAACCATGGGTGGTAGATGAGGGTCAAAAAGTCAAAGTAGACATACTACTACCACTAATAAGGAGAGTATCATATACATATTGGAATATCTAACAATTAAATGAACATTAAGAAATATATCTGAGTACATTTAATCTATTATGCAACTAAAATACTGACTATTGCTTAGAACCAGATTTTTGAATTAATGTAGTCTTATATGGATTAATAATCATGATATTGTTCATTATTGTGGATAGTACTTGAAACATTATTTCTCAGAAGAATATAATGTGAATAATGTTATATAATATGTTATTGAAAAGGAATTTTTTGGCTTCAATGTCAATTATATAGATCTGTGGAAGAATTTCTTCAAAATAACCCTTCAGGATCTAGATACTTAAAATGTATGTGCATGTTTCATGATTGCTTGAATGTGGGTATGTTGACAATGGAAATAAAAACTTTGGTATTATTAGAAAAACACTCTCCCAAACAGGTCATTTTTAGTGAGTATAGAGGCCTTTTGAACTTTGCCAAAACAGGTGTTTCATGCAGAGAAGGCTGCTGAGACCAAATGCTAGAATTATTAAGTAGCCATTAGAGAAATTCTAGCTAGTAAGAGTGCTATGAAAGGACAGAATTTGATGAGACAAATGACCTCTCAGTGTTGCTAAGGAATTCTCATGGTGGATTTTCCCCCTTAACTCCATAGCCAGCAAATAAAGCAATAAATTGGAACATGCCCAACCACTAGGAAATCATTTCTCCTGCTAAAAGGAGTCATAATAGGACGCAGAACTCAGATGGTTGAATTGATAGTGTTCTGCTCCCATGGGGCCCATTCTTCAGTGGTGAGCTTTCCCAAGAGCTCTGTGGCTGATAAACTGCTCTCCCCTGGAGTCCTGCCCCAGCCAGCTGACATTAAGTGACTGAACACTGAGCAGATCTGTCCCCCTGTATCAACCAGGCTCATTCTCCTTTCCCAGACAGCAAGGGACTCCAGAGGAGTAAATGCAGACCCAGTGTGATACAGGGACTTCTGGCATACATTTCTCTTTTCCTTCCATCTGTTGATTCCATCTGGAGAACTGGAAAATATTCGTGAAGAAATAGAGATGACCTCTTTCATGCCAGGGGACATTATAAGTCAAGAAAAACTGTTCTCTCTTCATTGAGGAGTAGATGTCATTTAGATTGTTTTAGGGCTCTCTTTATTCTGACAAAAACAATTGTAATAAAATACTTGTTACATTATATGGCAAAGTAAATAAAACAAATAAATATATATACAAAGCCTGTCTAAAGAGTACTTTAAACCCAACATTTCCATTATGCACTAACTTACCATTCTCTGTAAGTTACTGCGCTATTAAAGTGACCACCAAGTGAACCCTTATTAAGGATACAGTTATAGCTGGAGTCTGGGTCCTGGACCAAGTGATTGTTTTGTTTTCCTTCTTGCAATAAATTCCTTATTCTATATTGCACGGAAATCTGATTTGGTTAACTCTGCAGATTTGGATTTTTCTTTCCCCAGGATTGCCTGTTTGAGAAATACCATGATCCTGAAACATTAAGGCATATGCCCTATAAGATTGTAGCTAACCCTGTGACAGTTCTCTGAATAATAGAAGAGGCTGCTAAACTTCAAGTGAAATTCTTGAAAGATTAATTCACTGTTAAAGCTACTACCCTAGTCATTTTCCAGAGAATGCTAAGTGCATAATGGGAATGTTGGGTTTTAAAGTACCCTTAGATAGGCTTTACTTTATTTATATATTTATTTGTTTTATTTATTTTTGCCTCATAATGTTGCAAGTTTTTTATTGCAAATTTTTTTGTCAGAATGAAGAGAGCCCTAAAACAATCTAAATAACATCCACTCCTCACTGAAGAAAGAACAATTTTTCTTGAGTTACAATGTCTCCTGGCATTAAAGAGTTCAGGTTATTAGACAAATCTTCCTTTCAATGTCTTGCTCAAGGTGCAATCATGTGATTGCTTAGCTCTTCAAGTGTGCTGTTGACACAAATAAGATCTCTATTTACTAGTGAAAAAAAATTTTAAAGCTTAAGCCCTAAAAAGAAATGGCGTAAAACAATGTATTTTCAAGGAAAACAAAAACAACAACAAAACACCAAACAACCCTGTTTCTAATGAGACTGATCCTTTGATCCCCTGAGAGAGGCTGTCAGATCAAGAGAGGGGGAGTTGATAAAGTCTGGAAAAGCTGAAAGATCAACTCTAGAGAAAGGCAACTTGAACCAGAACTTAAGAAACTTGGTGCCTAGTACTGAATTCACCAGTAATGTGTTGTGTCTCATTAGGCAGTGGTACTGTAGCCCTCCTTCCAGGTTTCAGTTTTCTTGTTTATTAGGTGAGGAGGAAGAGATCTTATTAAATCTCTGTGGTAGTTGCTAGCCTGAAATGCCATGATCTCCAATTGCACTTGAAATATCATGAATATCAAAGTCAGAAATACTGTTTAATATTAACTGGAAATATGTTTCATATTCTCATGTTAATTATATTTGGGATTGTACAGTGTATGCATGCATATGCTTTTTTTCTCTGCTTATCTCTAAATAATCATGAATTAAAGAGTATCAATACATTTTTAGTTCTTAGGAGGAGAATATAGTTGTAGAATAGTTTAGGCAGGTTCTGAATTTAAGGCACAAAGTCACTTTTACTAAATCCCTACTAAAAATTCTAAATGGAATATTATATTTCCAAGGAACTATAGAAGAGGTCTCATTTGAAATTGTGAGAGCCTATTTCTTAAACAATGACTTTTCTTATTTTTTCTTTCTAATCAAGTAATTGGAATAAACTAACTCATTAATTCACTTCATTGTTTCTTAGGGCCTACTAAGTGCAGGTCACGCTGCTAGGAACTGTGGGGATTAGTGAAATAAGCAGGAGACATTCCTGCCCTCTGGGAATTTGTGATCCACAAGTAGAGCATTATATTTATATGCTTACAGGATTTATATATTTGAAGAAATAATTGTATCAGTTATTTCCATATTACATTTTTTTTTGTAAGACTATACTTAGAAATGCTTTATCATTAGGGAGAAAGTTTTCATGGTGCAAAGAGGAGTGTGTAGTCATCTTTTGTCTGGTGATGCTAGGGTTGATACAGTGCAAACCATGTCTGTTTTGAAACACAACCTGCCCTAATCCTTAGGTATCAGGGTGTGCCTGACGTTCATGTCAGCACTGCTTTTAAAGGCTGCCATTTGGCATCACAAAGCAGCTTAAGGGAGCACTTGCATTGGCGTGGGGAGTATTGCTATCTACCTCTCCACTAACTGTAACGTGAGTCTTCTTTCCATATATACAAAGACTGGAGGAATGAAAAATGTCAAAGGGCAGAGGGTTTGGGGTGCTGCAATACTGGACAGGAGTTATTTTACTGTGCCCTTGGACTGTGGATAAAGAATCCCTGATCTTGGATTTCTCTGTCCCCATATTTCAGAAATTTGGTAGCTACTGCTTGTGACCTTCAGTCAGTGAAGCTTGGTACAACAGTGAAATATATGGGGACCAAACCTGTTGTAGCAAAAGGCTTGCTTCACTGTTCATTGGTGACAAGAATCGACTTCATAGAGTAACTTCGAGAGGAAAAGAGGTATGTTAGAAAGTAAGGAATTTCCTAACAGTTAAGAGTTATGTGAAGGTGGAATTGGTCACCCATACAGTGTTCACCAGCACAGATAAACCAGAAATGTGTTACCACATGTTGAAGATGAGGGAAATCAAGTAGCCACCGGAGATTTGAATTACCCTGTTTCTGTGAGTCTATGAATTAACTCTTATTTTTTAAAAGGTCTCTACTAAAGGAGACTTTGCAGCAGATAAGTGTAGTACAGATTCTCCTGAATTCTGTCCCATGCAGTGTGAGTTCTTGGAGATTCTGGTTATGCCAGTAATAAAGGAGTTCTGTGACAAAACAGATTTGGAAAATGCCAGGCACTAGACACTAGAACCCTCCACTGGAGATTTATAATGTATATTACCGGTGTATTTGACAAAGTTGGTAGAAAAAAAAAACTTGTTTAAACTTTAAGTCAGTATTTCTCAAACATATTTATTCTAGACATTGTAACTCTTATTGTCCCATAAAATCAGTGTTCCAAAATCCATAGGTTGAGAAATGATCTGTGGGAAGAAAAAATATGACTTTTTGTCATGTCAACTTGGGTGGCAAGGCTGGCTAAGCCACCAATTAACTGCTTGAGCTGAAAGAAGCTTCTTCCCGTGTCAAGCTTCAATGTCCCCATCTGAAAAATTGGGGAAATACCCATTCAGGGTCTTATGAGTATTAAAATAATTCTTGTAAAGTTCTTAACACTGCCTGGCCAAGAGCAAGAGCTCAATAAATTGTGACTAAGTCTACTAGGTCTAATATCGGGATTTTTTTTTCCACTTGGGCGCCTAACTATTTCTCTTGCAGTTTAAAATGCATTTCCTTTCGTTGGTCTCTGATGAGGATAGGAATAGTGTCATTAATCATTAAAATAACCCTGACTGCATGATTTGATGAAACAGCTGTGGCTTCATCACCCAGTCGTTGCCCATGGGACAAAAGACCTCAGCTGCAGCTATCCCCTACCCCTAATTTCAGGGCGCAGCTCAGCTTTAATCAGTCTTCCCAGATAGACCTGGAGCTGAGGGGCACAATATTACAATGGCATCCTGAGTAGGGTGCTTGAAGGTTGAAGAACACCCACTCAAATGGTATTTCCCTTCCTTCTTTGAACTTCCACAAAATTTTGTTTGAACCTCAGTTATGAGACTAATATTTTAGGGTTGTGGTGGGTACCTAATGTATCCTCCGCCCTACTCCCATGACATTTGTTGTCTGTATCTTGTATTCTAAATATCAGTTGTCCTGAATGCAAAAATGGTCCAGCCAATTAATCTGTGGTCTGTGTCCTCAGGTTCAGCCTCAGAACTTAGGCTATCATCTCCATATTAGTCTTTATAAGAACAAAATTCTAATTAAGAGAGTATCATTTCAATAATGCTTTTCTTTGCAGAACATGACTTCTTTCTGAAATGACAGACTTAAAAGCAAAAATCTGTTACTATTGTAATGAGGTCAAGAGAATGCCTCAGAGTGGATATCTGATGTACTGAGGGACTTTTAGTGGTCAGTGACTGAGACATAAATTGAAATATATCTTTTGTTGATGATTAGTCAGTGCTCTCGTGACAACTCTCCTGTCTGTCTCTCTCTATGTCTCTGTCTTTCTCTCTCTTTGCCAAGGGCACTTTCTTTTGGGAAAGCATGGTGATTAAGGGCATAGGCAGACCTTGTTCAAATGGCCTTGGGTGAGTTGTCTTACCTGATTTTCAGATTCTTCATCTGTAACAGGGGATAATGATTCCAGGGGGTATTGTTAAAGGTAAGTGTGAAAATAAATGCACATACATACATAGTGCTTGACACAAGGAAATGCTCAATAGAAGTTAGCTATCATCGTTATCTTTTTAAGTTTATTTCTTAACAAATAAATAATTAGCATTATATGACTTTTTATGTGTGTCATTATATGGGATACTGTGAGATGATTAATTAGTACAAAGAAGACTTCATTCCCACTGGAGTTTACAGGCTGCTCTAAATATAATGCAGACATGAGTCATTTCATCTAAATATAGGGAGGGGAAAAATATTCTTAATGGGCTCAGTGAATCTTCATAGTATGAAGAAATTCAGAAGTCATATAGTCCACAACATTTTTTCATCAGAGGGAAATATAGTCTATAATTAGAGATATCTAGAGAGGACTATTTAATAAACTTCATTTAAATTTTATACTAAGCCTTTAAAATATTTTACTTACCAGATTATATTAGTGATTCCAAAATAGTATTATCCTTGGACCCCTTCTAGAAGTTCTTCTATATGGAGATCAACAAATATTTTAAAGGGATTCATGACTAAGTGAACTTTGGTGATTTCCAGATGTCAAAATATATGGGCATGTCTTTGCATTGTTTTTCTAGAAGAAAAATTTAAAGCAATAGCTAGGAGAAGGAAAAGTTGAAACAATCCAAATAAAAGGTGATAAGAGATCAGCTAATAGTAAAGAAAAATGGGAAGGCCAGTTTATTGGAGGGAACTTAGAAGGATGAGTTTTCCTACCACCATAGATACTAAACAGTGTTTTGGATTTTCACAGCTCTGAGTTTTCAACTTTGTTTGAGGGAGAATAATTTTTTTTTATATCAACTAAAGCTTCTCATCATTTCTAAGTTTAAAATATGAAGGCAAATGATACATACTTGTTCTAATTTTTCTCTAAACCATAATGTGATTTGAACTGTGAATACACCTTTGGTTTTACTGATTACCCTTGTAAATTACATTGTTTAGACCCCTGATAGAGACATTGGGAAGAATTGTGGCCTCTGAGGTTATAAATAATCAGTGTTTGAGAGTTCCTTAGACTAATACTACACAACTTGCTTTTGCTTTCACCCGGTAAACTGAATAAAAATCCTAATTTTCAGTATCTCAAAATGAATTCTTCCTGGGATTCATACAGCCCGTACAGGGAAATTATTTCATTCCTCACACCTCTAAAATATCCACTTTCTTCATGTTAGTGAACTCCCATATCTTCCAAACTACTATTAGGACTCTTCAGCTAAAAATCATAGGTTGATTCGGACTTGCATGTTAAAGCAGTGATGTCACTTAAGTGTTTTTTTGTATAAACAACATACGTAAAGAGAAAACCCATATGTTTTGTGTCTTTCTCAAAGCACTCAAAATTTTCTCAAAACTTTTAGGACAAATTTAGCATATCTAGCTTTACTGCAAAGATTACTCAGATTATTTCATTTTTTAAAAAGTATAAAAGTTCACTGTTTCAAAATCATTGCTTTTCTAGCCATAAGTGTACAAGGAAAATAAAAATGTCATTAACTGCTTTAGTAAAATCACATGCTGGGGTGAGGATGGGGACAACTGAAACTCCCATATACTGCCGATGGGAGTGTAAATTGGTACAACTACTTCAGAAAACCATTTTTCAGTATTCAGTAAAGTTGAATAGATGCAGACCCTGGACATAGGAAATCTTAAAAAATACATAGGTATGCTCATTGAAAAACGTGTGTAATTTTATTTTAAATGTATATAAAAAGGTTTATAGCAGCACTATCATCCATAATAGCCGAAACTGGAAGCTATCCAAATGCCTATCAACATTAGAATGGGTAAGAAAATTGAAATACATTTATGTAATTGAATACCACACAACAATTAGACCACATAAACTACAGCTACACATGCCAACATAGATGAAGCTTAGAAGCATAATGTTGGGCAAAAGCAGTACTTACTATATGATACCATTTACATAAAATTCAGAAATGAAGCCAGGATAGTGATTGTATCGGGCATTAGTGACAAGCAGAGGGCACAAAGGGCACTTCTGGGATGTTGGCGATGCTGTTTCTTACACTTATTAGGCTGTACACTTGTGATTTGTGTACTTCTCTAAACATGTGTTATACTTTCCTAAAAAGTTTTTCTTAATGCTCTAGTGTCAAAGTTATGATATTGAAAAGATGACATCCAAATAATACTATACAAATTCACATGAAAATTCGTTGTAACTTTCTCCAGAGAAATCTTAAAAGGTTCAGCACATTTATGACTCAAGTTTCATGAAATTTTGTCCCTCTTACACTGGGCATTTGGAAGGCCTGCCCATTTTCTTTTAATGCACCATACATTAGTGTCTTCTATGTGTCTTAGATGTAGCTACCTGAGATCAACGACTTAATTTTATAACTTCTGTTTACCAGAAACACCCAAAGTTCATGGAAAGCGTTTGCTTAGTCTTTGCAGGGGTAGAAAATAACAATACTATATACATGACTCCTAACTCAGCTTTATTATAATTAGATTAAACAAGATGGTGTATGTAAAAAGTGCATTGTAAACTTAGTGCAGTTCAGACATTTCATGTAATGTATTTCACTATTTGAAAACATCTCTCGTTAAAATATGCAACATTGAGAAACCAATAAAAAAGTAATCAGAACTGAAATCTCCTTAAAATGAAAGGATCAGGGGCGCCTAGGTGGTTCAGTCATTAAGCATCTGCCTTCCCCTCAGGTCATTATCCCAGGGTCCTGGGAATGATCCCCGTGGGCTCCCTGTTCAGCAGGAAGCCTGCTTCTCTCTCTCCCACTCCCCCTGCTGGTGTTCCCTCTCTCACTGTGTCTCTCTCTGTCCAATAAATAAATAAAAACTTTTAAAAAATGAAAGGATTAACTGTAAAATAGATCTCTAGACAGTGTTTGCCCATTCACATACATGTATTAAAAGTGTTTCAACATTTTAAGTGACCATAAAAAGAAGGAGACAAATTTTCTTAATAAGGAAAACCACTTCCTATTACTATTACTATTGACCTATAACTATTTTAGATCAAGTTTCTCTATTTCACAAGATATTATTTTACATGCAATTAACAATTTCAGCTGGTATTAAAAAGAGAATACCACACTCTAATGAAGTTCCTTGAGGACCAGACATGGTTCTATCAGTAGCTGGAAGTCCTTGGAAAGGAATTTAGAATGATAGAAAATCAGATGTGAAAAATATCTTAGTCCCAACCTATCATTTTGCAAATGATTATGCTAAGACTGAGATCATAACGTTGTTATTAGCAGTAGGTCCAGGACTGGCACCCAATTTTCTAAAAAGTGCTATGCCATTGTTATAATACTTTGCTGGAAGAGAGCAGTTTTCTTAGTTTCAAAACTTAAAAATAGTATAACTCAAGCCAATCTTAAGACTTTCATCTGGCTTTATTTTTAAAAATTACTCAAACTTTTTATTTTTATAGTTCATTTCCATTTGATCTTGAACAGTTGATATACAAATATCTAGTTTTTTATGCTCTACATTAAAGCATAGTCTTCTCTGTATTTGAATTTAAGTACTATACAGTCAGTCACACACTCTATATATGAACATAAATATAATTTTAGTTGAGAAAAAGCTCCTTTCATTTCTTTTGTAGTGAGGATATCCCTTAATGTTGGACTGTGATTCATTGTAGCATTGAAGACTGGTGCAGAGCTGTGGATCATGGGGGGACAAATAGTACAAGAAAAATACATGTTTTCTTCCAGATCTCATAACATTTCAGATTTATGTAAGTCTCATTTTAATCAAAAGTGGAAAAGCAAGTCACTATTTTATTGCATAGGATAGCCAATGCAACTTTACTACTTTGAAGTTGTAAGAAGTTTTGTTGCTTACCAAATTGAAGAAATAAAAGTATAAGTTTTCTTTTTGGCAGCAGAGAGGAAGTAATATGAGAAAAAGTTCAAAATTAAGATTTTCATCTAGACTCTTGATATAGAGTTCTTATCTACTAGATGCATAGTTTTGTGATGACTAAATGACTTGAAAGCTCAGGCAGAAGTGAAAAGAACCATGGGGATTTGGGTTTGAGATGATGCCCTGACACTTTGATTTTAGGTGAATCATTGGTCTCTCCTTCTCAGGTTTCATGTGACAATTAGGCTGGATTATATTTGTAAAAGTGCCTTGGAAAAAGGATATAAGTATACAATTGTAAAATGCTATTATTGTTATTAACTCATTATATGTTCCTGCTAAAAGGTTGGCACCATTTTACAGGGCTGGAAAGTCCTTTTCTATTTCACACTTTCCTCCCCTCCAAATTTTCTTTAAGATTTTTTGCAAGAATGTTATCCTGGATGGCCCAACTTTAATACTTAGCAGGAGAAAAGAGTGGGTTCTTAGTACATTACAGAGAAAAATAATTAGTTGAAATGAGAAAATTATTGCAGTTTTAAGAGATCTCATCAAAAATGCCTTGGGTGAGAAGAAAATCCAATCTCTGAGTTACATATCTAACCACAGATATCACATTATAATGCTGTTATCAAAATACTGTCCTTTTCATCACTGCTAGTTTCA
Source organism: Ursus americanus (assembly GCF_024610735.1). Taxonomy (NCBI): domain Eukaryota; kingdom Metazoa; phylum Chordata; class Mammalia; order Carnivora; family Ursidae; genus Ursus; species Ursus americanus. Next base: position 24,805,845 of record NC_142151.1, on the reverse strand, counting down.
TGAATTGGAGCATATAGAGAATGTACCTTGTAGAATGTATTTTTTCTATTGTCTGCTGTGTTTAAGAATGGGTGTAGGTGCACCTGGGTAGTTCAGTCAGTTAAGCATCTGCCTTTGGCTCAGGTCATGATCCCAGGGTCCTGGGATCAAGCCCCACATCGGGCTCCCTGCTTGGTGGAGAGCCTGCTTCTCTCTCTCCCTCTGCTGTTCCCCCTGCTTGTGTGCTTGCTTCCTCAATCTCTCTCAAATAAATTAAATCTTAAAAAAAAAAAAGAATAGGTGTATACTAGTTTAGAAAGAATATTTCTATTTTTGATGCAACATATAATAGCATAATTTGTACTTACAGAACTAGATGTACAAGGAACTGTCAATAATCTAAACATACCTAGAGACAAGAATAATTCAAAGAGACTCTGTTAATGTCAATGCATTCTGCTACTGATAAATAACTAAGATGTCATATTTGCAAGTAATTCATTCATTTATTTACTAATATCAATTGCCTTGAAAAGATATTGTACAAAATGCTAAGGCTTTATGTAGGTGATGAAGTGTATATTATTCATTCCACATTCTTGCATGTTCTCCCTACCACATTTTCTCCATTTTATACTTGAGATTTTTATTTCTCTAATTTAGGTTGTAAGCTCTGAGCAGAACTCATGTTCTATAGTGCAAAAAAAGCAAATGAGGGAAAAGAGGACATATTGGAAAAAGTCTTAGTAGAAAGGAGAGAAAAAAAGAAAGAAAAGAAAGAAAAGGAAGGAGGGAGAGAAGGAAAGAAGGAAGGGAGGGAAGGAGAGAAAGGGAGAGAGAAAGAGAAAAAGAAACTAAGAAAATAAAAGCTACAAGAAGGAAGTTATGGTGCTTAGTTTTATTAATTTATTAATGAATCCTTTGTATAAATTCTCTTTCTGCTACTTCACATTTAGTGAATAGAAACACAAGAGATTTCTGTATATAAATTTTGTATTCTATGACTTTACTGAATACATTTATCAATTCTAGTAGTTTTTTGGTGATCTTTCAGGTTTTCTGTATATAGTATCATGTCATCTGAAAATAGTGGAAGTTTTACTTCTTCCTTACTGGTTTGATCCCTTTTATTTCTTTTTGTCTGATTGATATGGCTAGGATTTAACAGTACTTGTTGAATAAAAGCAGTGAGATTGAACACCCTTGTCTTGTTCCTGATCTTAGAGGAAAAGCTCTCAGTTATTCACCATTGGGTAGGATGTTAGCTGTAGGTTTTCCACGTGTGGCCTTTATTATGTTGGAGTATGTTCCCTCTAAACCTACTTTATTGAAAGCTTTTATCATGAATGGATGTTGTACTTTGTCAAAGGCTTTTCCTGCATCTATTGAGATGATCACATGGTTTTTATCCTTTCTCTTAACAATGAGATGTGTCACCTTGATTGATTTGTGATTATTGAACTACCTTTGCATCCCTGAAATAAATCCTACTTGATGGTAGTGACTGATTTTTTAAATATATTGTTGGATTCAGTTTCCTAATATTTTGCCAAACATTTTTCCACCTATGTTCATCAGAGATAGTGGCCTGTAGTTTTCTTTTCCTTTCTTTCTTTCTTTCTTTCTTTCTTTCTTTCTTTCTTTCTTTCTTTCTTTCTTTCTTTCTTTTCCTTTCTTTCCTTTCCTTTCTTTCCTTTCTTTCCTTTCTTTCTTTCCTTCTTTCCTCCTTTCCTCCTTTCTTTCTCTTTCTTTCTTTCTTTCTTTCTTTCTTTCTTTCTTTCTTTCTTTCTTTCTTCTTTCTTTCTTTCTTTTCTTTCTTTCTTTCTTTCTTTCTTTCTTTCTTTCTTTCTTTCTTTCTTTCTTTCTTTCTTTCTTTCTTTCTTTCTTTCTTTCTTTCTTTCTTTCTTTCCGTACGTAGTGTCTTTATCTGGTTTGGTCCTAAGGTAATGCTGGTCTTGAAGGATGAATTTGGAAACTTTCCTTCCTGTTCTGTTTTTTGGAACAGTTTGAGAATAGGTATTAACTCTTCTTTAAATGTTTGGTAAAGTTTACCTGTGAAGTCATCTGATCCTGGACTTTTATTTGTTGGGAGTTTTTTGATTACTGAATTACTGATTCAATTTCACTGCTAGTAAAAGTTCTGTTCAAATTTTCTATTTCTTCCTGATTCAGTTTTTGAAAGTTACATGTTTCTAAAAATTTATCCATTTCTTGTATATTGTCTAATTTGTTGACATACAGTTTTTCATAATATTCTCTTATAATCCTTTGTATTTCTGTGGTGTCAGTTATTTCTTCTCCTTCAATTCTGATTTTATTTTTTTAAGTTTCCCCCCTCCTTTTGCTGAGGAATCTGACTAAATGTTTATCAGTTTGTTCAGTTTTTCAAAGAACCAGGTCCTGGTTTCATTGATCTGCTCCATTGTTTTTTTATTTTCTATTTCATTTATTTCTACTCTAATCTTTATTATTTCCTTTCTTCTATTGGCTTTGGGTTTTGTTTTTCTTTTTGTAGCACCTTTAAATGTAACATTAAGTTGTTTATTTGAACATTTTCATTTTCCTTGAGGTAAGGCTATGTTGCTATAAACTTCCCTCATAGAACAGCTTTTCCTGCATTTCAAAGATTTTGGGCCATTGTGTTCTTAAATTCCTTTGACTCCATGTATTTTTTTAATTTCTTCGAGTTCTTGGTTGAACCATTCATTGTTTAGTAGCATGTTGTTAGCTTCCATGTGTTTGTGTTTTTTTCCAGATTTTTTTCTTGCAATTGATTTCTAGTTTCACACTACTGTGGCTGGAAAAGATGCATCTGACTTCAGTGTTTCTGAATTTGTTGAGACTTGTTTGTAGCTGAACATGTAATCTATTCTGGAGAATGTTCCGTGTGCACTTTTAAAGAATATGTATTCTACTGCTTTAGGATGGAATTTTTTGAATGTATCTGTTAGGTCCATCTGGTCCAATCTGTCATTCAAAGCCACTGTTTTCTTCCTGATTTCCTGTTTGGATGATCTATCTATTGATATAAATGGATGTTACAGTCCCTATTATTAATGTATTACTATCAATTTCTTACTTTATTTCTGTTAATAGTTGCTTTATGAATTTGGGTGCTCCCATGTTGGATGCATAAATACTTAGAATTTTTATATCTTCCTTTTGGATTGTTCTCTTTATCATTAGGTAGTATCCCTCTTTTTTTTTCTTCTTACAGTCTTTGTTTTAAAGCCTACTTTGTCTGATATAAATATTGTTACCCAAGGTTTCTTTTTGTTTTCCATTTGCATAATAAATATTTCTCCATCCATTCACTTTCAATCTGCATATGTCCTGAAGTGAGTCACCTGTAGGCAGCATATAGATGGATCTTGCTTGTTGTTCATTTAATCACCCTATGTCTTTTGATTGGAACATTTAGTCCATTTAAATTCAGAGTAACTATTGATAGGAATGTACGTCTTGCCATTTGTTACTTGTTTCATGGTTGTTTTTTGTTCCTTAGTTTCTAGTATCTTTAGTTCTTCTTTTTTTCCTGTTCTTCTCTTGCTCTCTTCCCTTGTGGTTTGATGGCTTTCTATAGTGATATGCTTGAATTCCTTTCTCTTCATTTTTTTTGTATCGATTATAGGTTTTTGATTTATGGTTACCATTGGGTTCATATATGACATCTTATGCATACTGCAGTCTTTATGAAGTTGGTGGTCGCTTAAGCTTCAACCCATTCTGAAAGCACTGAATTTTTACTCCTCTCTGCCATGTTTTATGTATATGATTTCAGATAGTTTCAGCTATTATTTCTTCAAATAAATTTTCTGTGCCCTTTTCTCTCTTCTCCTTCTGGGATCCCCATGATGCAAATGCTGTTACACTTGATGATGTTGCTGAGTTCCCTTGAGGTACTCTCATTTTTATTACTTTTTTCCTTTTTATGTTCAGCTTCATTGCTTTCCATCACTCTCTCTTCCAGCTTGCTGATCCATTCTTCTGACTCTTCTAATTTGCTACTGATTTTCTCCAGTGTATTTTTTATTTTAGTTATTGAGTTATTTCTGATAGTTTTTTAAAATTTGTTCTTTTTGTTGGAAGTCTCACTGAGATTCGTCACCCTCTTCTCAAGTCCAGTGAGTATCTTTATGGCCATCACTTTTGAATTTTTTTTCGGTCATGCTGCTTATCTCTGTTTCCTTTAGCTCTTTGCTGTGGTTTTTTTTCTGTCCTTTCATTTGGGACATATTCCTCTGTCTCCTTATTTTTCTAACTCTCTGTGTTTGTTTTTATGTATTAAGAAAGTAAGTTATGTCTTTGAAAGAAATAAGATCTCCTCTTATGAAGAAGAGGTCCTGTAGTGCCCTATAGTGCAATGTCTCCTGTTCACCAGAACCAGGTAATTTAGGGGTGTCCCTGTGTGGGTTGTGTGCAGCCTACTGTTGTGTCTGAGCCACATTTGCCTTCTGTCCAGGCAGCTTCAGTGGCTCATTTTGCCTGTTGTGGGCACACTTGGCAGAGTTTTGTCCCTGTGCTGTCAAGGGCCCAGACAGGGACCACTGTGGGCTCATTGTTGGATGATGTCAGGAGTCATACCAGATACCTGCCCTCAGCCTGTCTCCAGGGACTGCAGTCACACTAGTATATGTAGTTATTTTCACCTCTTCCCAGGACAGGGTCACTTTGGAGTGGTGCCTGTCCCTGTAGGGCCACCTGCAGGGTGTGTCAGAGCAGGAGCCACTTTAGAGGGATGATTCCTGAGTTTGGCATGTTGGATGGGGCAGTTCTGCAGGAGAATATAGGGGCTCAGTGTTAGCAAGCTAGGTAGAGAGAGTTTGCATTGGTTCTCTCAGGTGAGGAGCTATCTAGGCTTGTTGGGTGGTGGGGGAGAAATGGTTCCCACTGAGTCTTTTGTTCTTGCCCAGCCTCACCCCCAAGTAACCTCTGATTTGGTTTCTGCCACTATAGATTTGTTTACATTTTACAGAGTTTTATATAAAGGAAATTATATACTATGTATGAGCCAAATGTTTGTGCCCCCCTAATTCATATTTTCAAGCCCTAATGAAATGACATTTGTGTGTGTGTGGGGGGGTGCTTTGGACGCTAATTAGGTCATGAGGGCTCACAAGGGAATTAGTGCCTTTATAAGAAGAGAGACAAGAACTTGCTTCCTCTCTGCTCTGCCCTCCACAATGTGAGGTTAAAACAAAAGAGCCATCTACAAATCAGGTAGTGGGCCCTCACTAGACACTGGATTTGCCAGCACCATGATCTTGAACTTTTTAGTCTGAGAACTGTGAGAAATAAATATTTCCTGTTTAAGCCAGCTAGTCTATGGTAACTTGCTATAGCATTTCAAACTGACTTGAACACAATATGTACTCTATTTGTTCTGGCCTCTTTTACCCAACATAAATATTTTGAAAATCATCCATGTCATTGCATGTATAGTTCATTCTTTTCTCTTGCTGAATATATTCAATTTTATGGATATACAACTATTTGTTAATCCATTAACCTGTTAATGAACACTTGGATTATTTCTAGTGTTTGGCTGTTACAATAAAGCTGCTATGCACATTTGTGTGCCAGCTTTTGTATAGACATATACTTTTTTTTCTCTTAAGTAAATACATAGAAATGGAATAGCTGAATTACACAGTTGGTGTGTATTTAACTTTTGGACTGTTTTTCAAAGTCATTGAACCATGTTTTAGTCCCACAAACAGGATATAAAGCGTCTAGTTTTTTGTCAATACTTGGCATACTCAGGCTTGTTAATTTTAGCCATTTTAATAGGTGTGTAATGGTGTCTCATTTTTTTAAATTTGCATTCCTTAATGACTAATGACATTGAGCATTTTTTCATATGCTTATTTGCCACTTATAGATCTTTGATGAATGTCTATTCAAACATTTTGCCCATTTTTTAAAACATTGTGTTGCTTGTTTTCTTACTATTGAGATTAGAGAATTTCTTATATATTTGGGATACAAGTTTCTTATCAAATATGTGATCTGAAGATATTTTCACCCAGTCTGCAACTTATCTTTTTGTTCTCTTAATAGTGTCTTTCAAAGAGTAAAAGTTCTTAATTTTGATAAAGTCTCATTTATCAACTTTCTTTCTTTTATGGACTGTGCTTTTGGTTTTTTGCATATTGTGCGAGGACTGGGCCAAAGTTTCTCTTTTGCATGTGAATATTCAATTATTCCAACATCATTTGTTGGAAAGTCTTCCCTTTATCCACTAGATTGCCTTTACATATTTGTCAAAAATCAACTGACCCACTACCTAAGTAACCCACAAAAAAACTATTAAAGCTTATAAGTGATATCAGTTGTAGTTGTAGATTTATTTATTTGACCTTGCAGTTATAACCATTTTGCTTCACATATTTTGGAAGTCTGATATTAGGTGTCTAAATGTTTGGGATTATGATGTCCTGTTGATGAATTGACCCCTTTATCAAGAAATGCCTCTCTTTATTGGTGGTACTGTTGTTTGCTCTGATGTTAATGTAGCCACTACAACTTTCTTTTAATTCAAATTATATCATTTTCCTTTACATTTAACTTATTTGTAACTCTCATACCAAACCGTACAGTTGGGTCTGTTTTACCTAATAAGTTCTGCCTTTAATTGATGGTTCAGACCCTTTACATTCCATGTTATTATTTTATTTGCTATTTATTTTCTGTTTGTCTCATGTATTCTTTATTCCATTTTCTCTCTTTCTTTCAAATAGTTTTGAGTTGAGTATTTTTATATGATTCCATTTCATCTGCTTTGTTGGCATATTAACTATGACTAATGTTGTGCATTAATTTAGTTGTTGCTTTAAGGTTTATGGTATACATCTTTATCAGTCTAACTTTAAGCATTAACTTCAAGTACATTATAAGATTCTTACAAAACACACTTTCATTTCTCCTCTCTCTGTGCTATTGCTGTCATACATTTTACTTCTATATGTGTTATAAACTCTATAATGCATTATTAATATTTTTGCTTCAATCTGTTAATTAACTTTTAAAGAGATTTAAATAATAAGAAAAAAGTTCTTTATATTTCCCAAGGTAGTTACCATGTCTGATGTTCTTTATTCTTTTTACAGGTCCAAGTTTTTACCAGGTATTATTTTATTCTGCTTAAAGGATTTCCTTTAACATATTTGTAGTTATATTGTCAGGTTGTTATTATTTTCTCCTTTTATATGTTAAAAAAAGCATTTATTTCATCTTTGTTTCCAAAAGATTTTCATTGGGTGAAAAATTCTAGGTTGACAACTTTTTTTCCTCTCAGTACTTTAAAGATGTTACTCCAGTATTTCCTAACTTACATGGTTTCAATGAGAAATCTGCTATCTCTTTCATTTTTGTTCTTCTGTATATACCATATAATTCCCCTTCCTCCTCTGTGGCTTTTAAGATTTAAAATTTTTTAAGATTTTTCTCTTTGTCTTTAAGGAATTTTGTTATGATTTTTTTGTTGTTGGTGGTATAGTTTTCTTCTTGCTATTATGCTAGAAGTTGGTTGAGGTACTTAAATCTATATATTTATAGTTTGTATCAAATTCAGAAAAATTTTGACCATTTTTTTCCCCAAATATTTACCCCCACTCCATTGAAGACTCACTCTCTCTATATATTTGGATACTTGAAATAGTTTTCATTGTGTTTCATTTTGGAGAGTCTCTATGTCTTTGAGTTCACTAAGCTTTGCTTCTGAAGTGTCTGATCTGCTCTTAATCTCACCCAGTATGTTTTTTATATTAACAGAGATTTCATCTCTGAAATTTCAGTTTTTGTCTTTTTTATATGTTCCATATCTTTATGTAACATATTCAGCTTTTCTACTAGCTTTTTGAACATATGAAATATCATTATAATTACTGATTTAATGCCCTTGTCTACTAGTTCTATTACTTGTGTCTTTCTGAGTCAGTTTTGATTGATTTTTCTTCTTATTATGTATTTTATTTTCCTCTTCTTCATGCCCTATAAGTTTTGGTTATATGATAGATTGTTTTGTTGGGTATTGGATATTTTTGTGTTCCTATAGTTATTATTGAGCTTTGTTCTGGGTCATGGTTAAGTTACTTGGAAATAGATGATCCTTTTGGACCATTCCTTTAAATTTTGTTAAGAGGGACCAAAGCAATGTTTAATGTAAGGTTAATTATTTTCTCTACTTTTAAGCTAAAATTTTTATTAGTATTCTAATTCAATCCCCATGAATTATAAAGTTTTCCATCTTGTCTATTGGGATTAGGCACTATTCCTGCCCCTTTGTGAGCTTCAGACACTGTTCCTCTAGTGATTTTTACTGGATCTTTATCCAGTATGGATAGTTTCTTCATACCTATGTTTAATCAGTACTCAGCTGAATACTTGACAGGGACTTTCTGTAGTCTTTCAGAATCCCGTCTGTGCAGCTCTCTCCTCTCCTGTACAATGCCCTGGGAACTGTAGCCACCTTGTTTCTAGAATGAGTTCTATAAGTGAATCCTTATCATAGTAGCCTACTATAGAAACCTGCCTCTCATAAGGCAGACACAGGGTTTTGACTGTCTGGAAGTAAGGCTGAGCCACTGAGTAATCATGAAATATATCAGTGTTATCTGTTGTACATTAACCTTTCTTGTTAACAGAAACCAATTCTTTATAAACATGCTGTGAAACATCAATGTCTCCCAATCTCCCACACAACTTTCCACAAATGAGGTATGCCTGGGAACCATATCTTCTCACTATTGGAAAGGGAGTCCTTACATTTAAATGTTTTCTTCATCTGCTTATCATTTGAAAATGAGAAACATTGAGATGAGCTGTTGATATCATGTGCCTATCAACTAAATTCTGGAAAATTCTTCCTAAATAGTATTTCTTGAATATTTAAGTAAAGGAAAAAAAAATCTTGTGTGCCAATCAATTTATACATCAACTTTTATACATTCTCTTATAGCTAAATGCATCTAAAAAGCATGCCACTTGAAGGGAAAAGCTATTGAATTTAGAATTTTGGTCAAGTATAATGTGGAAACATTCAACACTAGAGTAAAGAAGAGAATTGGAAATTAGTCTATTAAGGGCTAATTGTCAACAACAATTCCAATGTTTTAGTGCAACTGTTCACATAATTCAAACAACACATTTGCATTGCCTTTATAAAATCCATGGCATGAATAAGCTCTGTGAAAGGACAGTAGCAGCAGCCAGAGTGTACAGTGAGATCAAATGTTTCATTCTTTAAAATTACAAACCCTTCAGACAGTTGGCATAAGGTCTTGCATAGAGAAAGTGCTAAATAAATATTTGCTAGATTTGAATCAAATAAAGATTGATCATACCAATGAATACATGTTTTCAGAAAAGTTATGTAGAACTTGACCACTCGATTCTCCAGGTTGGCCACTCCTGTGATGACTCCAACTATTACTATTGCTAATACTCTCATGTCCTAGGGCATTGTACTTCTGACCCTTAGAGTGAAGTTGTGTCAAAAATCAGCACATAATTAAATGCCTGGTCAATGGCAGCCAATAAGCATTGTCCAATACCTGAATTACCCACATGAGTAAATATATGACTTAAAACTTCTCTAGTACTCCATTAGGACAGATTTAAACAGTTCAAATTGAAGTAGAAACTTCAAATTTCTTTTCAATTATATGTAATGTCATAAAAACTCCCTTAGATGTAAGAAATGGGAAATAGTCTCTTATTACTGTTTATCTTTTAGGAAAATGATCAACAAATAGAAAAGGAAATGTACTCACTAGTTGACATCAAAACCAATACTATGTGGTTACATGTATGGAGCAGGCTTTTAAACCGGTTACCAAGTCTAATTCAAGAACATGTGACAATGAACCTGGTGATTCCTAGATACTCCCAGAAGGGAGACTCTGGACATCCTACACTCAAGCAAATAGGAGTTGGAGACATTGGGATTATGAAGTTAAAATCATTAATTGATTATGTTAGATTATTGTTCCATATCTGCATGGTCACTCCTTCAATTCCTTCAGACCTCTTTGTTTAAATGGCCCTTAGTGAGACATCTTTATTGACCACACTTTTATCTCTATCTAGCTCCCCAGTCTGTTAACTTTATTCTCTTTCTTCTTACTCTGTTTTAATTTTCTTATTAGCACTTATACCACCTAACATAGTGTATATTTACATTGATCTGTTAATTTCATGAGCATGGAATTTGGTTCATCCACTTCCATATCTCTAGCACTTAGAACAGAAGCACATAATAGGTATTCTATCAATCATTCAATCAATCCATATTAATATATATATATAATTGAATATATGGATGAATTACTATCTATATACTACGTGCTCTGATCTAAGCATTAAGTATAGTAAAGAACTGGCTGTCTTCATGGAGTTTACCATTTCGTGGGATGATCAGTGAAGCTAAAATGCTCAGTTTTTTCAATAACCTGTCTCTTTATACTCTTTATTCCTCCCTGCAAAACCTAGCATTCTTGCCAAGGAAATAGTGCCCTTCACAGGTTCACAGACCCTCAGGCTGTCTTTATGACTTTTCCTTTTGAACTTCAAAGCTGTCTTTGATGTTCATAATAGTGTCTGAAGAAAGCTAGCACATGGTGAGCTTTGCCCTCACATCTGTTTGGCTGACCTTATTGTTCTGTGCTCTCTCAGGCCAAAGGACACATAAAGGACAATGACTGTATCTAAGAGATGAAATATTTTCCTGACCCTTTCCTCTCACAGAACACTCCATCCTGGCTCACCTAAATGTCTTGCGTCTGGGGTTAAACTATTTCTGTGACATGGTCTGGAAAATTTCTGAGCAGTTTCTCAGAAGGCAGAGGTACTTCTCTTCCCTAACACCACTATTCTTTCCCTAGAAAATACATAGTACAGCCTATTCCACCTGGAAACAGGAAAACATTAGGCTTACCAGAATGGAATCAAATTGTTGGTTGTTAAAGGAGAAGTTCAGTGCTATTGGGGCAGCATGGTACAACTGAGAAGAAAAGCAACTGAAAGGCCGGAGGACGTAAATTTGAATCTAGATTCCACCACTTGCAAGCTCTGTAACCTTGGGCGTTTAACCTCTCCAAGCTTCAGTTTCCTCTGTTGAATAAATGCTGAGGGTAATAGCAATACTTATCTCCTATGAAAGTTTTGAGGGTTAAATAAGAGAATGTATGTAAAACGCACTAAGCACTTGTTATGTATCTCATTCAAAATTTTGCTATCATTAACATTAGAATAACAGCCCAGACTTCATAATATGCGACATTTAGAATAAAGTCTAATGTAAATACTAGATTCCAGACTAACTCAAGCAGCATTTTTATTTAGATTTAAATTGCAGGGTTTAAAATGAGAGATCTGTTTTGCGTCTTCTACTATCTGTTAGTACATGTCTGTAGGTACTCCTTTATGAACACAAATTTTATATTTGTACATGAACATATATATCAATGAATTGATCAGTTGATCAATTGATAGAGGTTTATATTCTGACTTTCCCAATCAAGTAAAAAAATTCTCATGAACTTTCTGCTTCTGCCATCTCCATATGTCTCCACACTCCAGTCCCCACAATATGCCTTTCCTGCTTCCTAGAACTATAAACACAAAACCACAAATTCCTCCACATTTATACATATTAAATAAAATTAAAAGAGAACCACTGATTGAAATCTCCTAAATTTTAAAGTTTACCATTTTCTAACTTGAAGTGACCAATGTTCCAGAGAGAAAGGTTTATACTTGGCCCTTAAGTATATGTTAATTAGAAGCCTACCCCTGGGGCTGCAGCTCTAGGGGCACCTGGGTAGCTCAGTCAGTTGAGTGTCTGCCTTCAGCTCAGATCATGATCTCAGGGTCATGGGATCATGTACCCCATCAGGCTCCACATTCAGCACAGAGTCTGCTTGTCCTTCTCCCTGTGCTCCTCCCCACCTCCCACCCCCTACCCCACTTGCTCTCTTTCAAATAAATAACATCTTTTAAAAAGAAAAAAAGGAAAAGAAAAAAAAAAGATAGTGCCCACTGGTTTGTTTTAGCAAGGCAGGGAGAAGGAGAGCAGGAAGATGGCACCTACCAGCCTCCATTCCTGAAGAATGTCTCAGCAGGCCCCTGCCCCTCAGACCAATGCCTCAAAATTAAGAAATGAGACTCTTTCACACAAAGTCTGGGCTCTTTTAAAAGGCTGCTTCAGTACTGGGCCCTGGAGCAGGTGACTCTGTGTGTGGGTGAGCCCTTTAAGAGCCATTCCAGAGTTTACCACAGCCCCATGGGTCTCGTGAGCACAAGCCTCATTGGTCTTCAAAGCCAGATGTTTTGGAGACTTGTCTCTCAGGTGCCAGTCTTAAAAGTTGTGGTGCCTCATGTAGGGTATGAACCCTTCATTCCTCAGGTAGAAACTCCTGGTTTTGAGTTTGCTCCCAAATGTGAATTGCCACATGAGCACTGGGGCTTATGGCAAGACTGTGTCTCCGCCTTTCCTTCTTGCTTTGATGTGGTTTCCCTTTTATATGCCGAGTGTGAAGGGGTCACTCCTCCAGATTTTTAGGTGTTTTCTTTTCCCTCCAGAGGGAATTGTCCCATATATAGCTGTAAATTTGGTGTGTGCATGCAAGGAAGTGAGTTTAGGATCATCCCACATCACCATTTTGAACTGGAACCCCTATTTATTTTTTTACATAAATTATTTTGGGTTAAAAATAAATTATTAGAAAGTAAGAGTCACAGTAGTGACAAGCTTTTGCAAAATCCCACTGTTCAAGTGGAATCAAAATGGCATTCCATTGTAAAGTGTGCATTTTTTACTCTTGACTCTCTGGCCATCAGATATCACGTCTCTTAAGGAAGACAGAACAAAGTACTAGAGTCCTTGTGGGATGAAATAAATAAGACAGATGTTGAGGTGGACATGAAGTAATAAGCAGGAGTTTCACTGCTAAGCAAAATCAATTTAGATTATGAGAGCTTGAACTTGACAGTCAGAAGGTATAACTGCTGAGAACTTTCCATGATCTTGAATCCATCATTTGACCTCTCTGCCCACGTTTCCCGTTCTAGGAACTAGAACATGAGAATTAGGAATCTGGGATCTAGAAAAATTAGTCAGCACTTCTGAAGCTACCAGAATATAAAATATTTCTTGGTAAATATTACTTTAGTTATTTATATTAGAGGAAAGAAAATGAAAAGATTTTTATCGACACTCTGGTGGTTCTATTATGTATTGAAAGTTAATTTAAATCCTCCACCTACCCCAATTATTCTAGGATTTATCATTGGGACCATGACAATGTTTTGGTTATTAAATCACTGAATTTATGCGTGAGAAGACTTGGATTTAAGTTCTTGTATGCCAAGACTATCGGAAAGGCATTTAATTCTTCTAAGTTTTCTCATCTTAAAAATGAAGGTAACAATACCTCCCCTAGAGAGCTATTGGGAGTTTTAAATGAGGTAATATGTGGGGGGAACATTTTGTAGCATTTGGTGGAGCAGAAAGAGCCCAGACTTCGGAACCAGAGAGACATTGTTTCAAATTCTCACCCACCTTGTCTCATCGAGAAGACCATGGGACCATAAATTACAGTGTGGATCTGTTTTTTCAGCTGTGAAAGAGGGATAAACTACATTAAAAGTAAGGTAAAAAGAATAATGTCTAAAACTTCCCATGATATATTTGGCCCCAGAAAATTCACTCTTCAAAACAATAAAATAATCACCTGTAGAAATTATAATGGTGCAAGGAAACTCAACTTTTTTTTTTACTTTTAAAAATTAAATATTTAATAACAAGAAAAGAATATTGCACGTGTGTGTAAAATATTAAGAATAACAATAAAATTAACATATGTGTACTGGCCATAGATTTAAGAGATATAAATTACTTTGCAAATATCTTTGAGGTCTTCTTTGGGCCACTACTTAATCCCATTTCATCTCCTTCCACCTAAAGTAACAATAATCCTAAATTTGGAGTTCTTCTTTTTACTATATATGCAAGTATTCTCAGACATATTTTAGTTAAAATATTTTTATATTAATAAATTTTTATAATGTGATTACTTCTCTGACTTCTTGACTCAATATTATGTTTGTAAGATTCATCCATATCATTTAGCTACGGATGAGTCATTTTCACTGCCATGTTACTTCATCATATAAATATACCATGATTTATTTATCCATTTTTCCATTAATGGATATTTGGGTTTTTTTCCCATTGTTTTGATAATATAAACAGTGCTGCTATGTATATTCTTGTGATTTTTCTTTTGGATATGCATATAAGAATGGAACTGCTGGTTTATAGTTTACATATCTTCACCTTTACTAAAAATGTCAAATTGCTTTTAAAAGAGGTTATACCAATTTAGACTCTCATAAATAGTATATAAGGAACCTAATATCCGGGCACCTGGGTGGCTCAGTTGGTTGAGCATCTGACTATTGGTTTTGGTTCAGGTCATGATTTCAGGGTTGTGAGATCAAGCCCAGTGTCAGTCTCCATGCTCAGTGAGGAGTCTGCTTGAGATTTTTTCCCCTCTCTCTCCCTCTCCCTCTGCTCCTCTCCTTGCTTGTGTGCTCTCTCTCTCTGTCTCTAAAATAAATAAATAAAATCTTAAAAAAAAAAAAAGATGAAAAGCCTAATACTCAGTGGGAGCTCCAAATATATTTATTGTGTTGAATTGGGGAGTGATATGTTTAAGTGTTAATAATCTAAGTTACTTACCATAATATGTATTACTTTATCAGATTTTGTACTGAGATAGATTTGATAGGGATGGAGAAAAAAATAACAAGGGTATTTGATGCCTTGCAGAATGGGAGATGAGGGTTACTGAGTTGGTATAGAAGCACAAAAAGCCAAAGAATAGAGACAAGTCTCTTATTTGATATTTTCATAAGGCCAGCTTTATTTCCTACCCTTCTTCTTGACACATCTAACCTAACTCAGCTTTTGCCCCAAATATTCAAACAATTAAAAAAATTTATATACAATTGTTTTCTACAAATATTTTTGTGCATCTGTTCTAATTAGAGAGACAGAGAAAGAGAATAGCTAATTATCTTCCTCTTAATAACAACACTTCATGTGCTTGGGAACCATGTGTGAAGAAACTCTCTTTTCTAAGCTAAGCAAGAGCATTTGCTTTCCCCATCTGATGTATTTTTCAATAATTGAACATGTTTATCATTTTCCTTTGGGATTGCTTCCAAACCTCCCTCTTCTTTGCAATGTGAGGCTCCAGACTGTCTCCATTATTCTAATGTGAGCCTCGCTCAACTCCAAATATAGGACTTACAAGGATAACCCAATTTTGTTTTTATATTAATTTCATTACAATGAGAGCAGAATGTAAGGTTTGTGATTTATCTTTAGATAATTTTATTAAGCATCTGTAGGTGTGGTTTTGCCATACTGGGCAATAAATAATAAATTAAGTGGGTAAAAGCCCTCCTTTCTAAGAAACAAAAATAGATCAGACAATGTGATTTAAAAGACCCATAAAAATGAGAAATTTTAAACAGTATATGAAATAGGTTACAGAGTAGCAAACCTCAAAATTAAGAAATTATTAAGTATAATATATAATTAGATTTTTCTCTTTTACCTTTAACAAATAACTTCCCCCACTTAATATAGGGATAGTTAATATTAATAGGAATGAGTAAGATTTAGAATACAGTTTCAAGACATTGGAAAATAAGGAAATTAGAGGAGTGTTTATTAAATGCATTTATCATAATCTTTTCTGTTTCTTTCCTAACTTATTTCACAAAGAAAACATTTCAAAAATGGGTAAGGCTTAAAGTGAAATAATTATAATTGTAAATTGTAGTAACAATTTCTTAAATAACAAAAACATTAACATATTTTTTCTAGCTTTATTGAGATATAATTGACATTTAACATTGTGTAAATAATGTTAACATACTTTAGGTTGGTATTTCTCCCTTTTGGAGGTATTAACAGCACAGGAAGTAAAACAAAAAAAATGTTTTATCTATTGTTTAAATAAATATTTTGTTTAATTTTCCTAAGGAAGACAGAAGTCTTTTATCCAAGGTTTCCAACATTTGGATCTCACTTAAATAAGACTTAAAATCCAAGAAAGAGAAGTCGTGTTATAACTAATGGCTATGTTGGATGAATTCATTTCAGTTTTTGAAGATCAAGGTGCAGAGAGATTTCTTGTCCACAGCAAGGATATTATACACACACAAGGAAAATGAGGTTTGTGCCCTTCACCAAAGTGAAGCGTAAAGATTCTAGACAGTTAATTTTGGATAAATGAAACCTATTTGTGGAAATAACGGCCAAGATAATGACTGTAATAAGGGCTAAGAAAATAATCCCTCTTTCTTTTTCTTTCTTTTGAAAACTGGCAGCGTAAGTTGCCTGTGGACCTCCATTACT
Source organism: Ursus americanus (assembly GCF_024610735.1). Classification (NCBI taxonomy): domain Eukaryota; kingdom Metazoa; phylum Chordata; class Mammalia; order Carnivora; family Ursidae; genus Ursus; species Ursus americanus. The sequence goes on along the minus strand of NC_142151.1, from coordinate 24,789,434 downwards.
GGAGGAGGCACATTTAATCCTGACGTTCATTTGTAAAGCATTTAACTTAAAAGGGAAAGAAAAATTATTCCTAGATAATTGTTTCTTAGAGCAGATTTATTGTGAATAGAACATTTGTGTTTATGTGTGTGTGTTTGGGAGTGTTGTTTTCCTGGGCACATACAGGAGACAGATTGTTGACAGTAAATGTTTAGTCAAGGGTGAGAATACTTTTGTTCTACTTACAGATTCTTTCTACAAGCCAGATGACATTTTCTCCTTTTAATCAGTGCCACAGAAGCGTTTGTGCATTATAAGAGTGCTGCTAAATATGATGAAACAGCCGCATCTTTTAATTTAGTCCCAGTAGGAGAATAAGCTATTCTTCTTTTACTAGGCAACAGACGGGGACTTTTTATGTTACCTAAAGCTCAGCTATGCGAAGCCTTTGAGAAATGGTGCTATCATGTTGGACTTTCTTGAATCATTTACCAGAGGCAAATGGCTGTCTCTGTTTTCTTCAAAGCATTGCTTTTGAATTGGAAGGCTCTTTGGAAATGAGCCTATACAGGAGACATGTACACTTTTAGGATTTTGTTTGACTAGTCTTATACTTATAGGTGTGATAGGACAAAAGCAATTAGCATATGAGGAAGGTTCTGGTTTGGCCTGCTCAGTTCCCTAACTTTCCCTGAATATAGAGGAAATTTTCCCAAATTCCAGGCAATTCTTTAGGCTTTATATGCAAAATTAATGGAATGAGGATGGGATAGAAAGGTCAAAAGCAAAGCAGGTAGATTTTTTACAGAAAAGAAGAGCACAGAAGAGAACAAGTGTCCAGAGGTCTGTATGAAGGCATATCTTTTGCTAGGGGGCTCTGTGAAGAAATTATGAACTTTGTAAAGAAAGAAATCTGCATGATAGAATGATATGGAAGCATAAGCAATTCTTCTGGGGAAGGAAAGTGAGCGGTTGGTTTCCAGGACCTTAGGATATAATAAAATAGAAAAAGAGAGGATTTTACTAAGTTTTGTTGTTTATGTAATATATCATCTTTAAAGATGTTGAAATATGTATGAAATTGTTGGATGTCCTGTCGGGATTACATATCTCTGAATTTAAAATCCCTCTGGGACTGAGCCAAGTGACCATGGCTTCCTTAGGATTATATCTGTATGATAGTTATAAGCTTTTGTAATGGGCATTTTCTTTGGGTGCTTACTATCTCAGACACACTTGGGACATTGGAAAACTTCCAATGATGAGACGTTTCTGTGGGGATATGAATATCTTTGAACTGATAAACTTATTTATCTACAAGGCCACTTTAGACGCCCATGAAGTATTCTCTGTGTCACTCTAAGCAGTGTTACCTGCTGACAATGCTATATCACAAAATAATATTTGTGATACAGTAGAGATATAAGATGGTGATGATGGAGCATAACATCTTAAGATCCTGTTGGTGAACTGGAAAAAATTAACATCAAGTTTCAAGAGATGTATTTGCCAAGAAGAGTCTAAAGAAAACTTGGCAGGGTGTGTAGAAGCAAGCAAATATACAAGTGAGTTATCAAGTTGCTTAAGTCTTCATTTTGTTCAAAATATTCCAATTGGGTAGAACTGTAATTGATCCTTTGCTGAGTGTTCTTTTGAATCTCTGAAGTTTCTCTGGGACTTTAACTTTACAGCAATAATAAAAGATCTAAGCATCCCTCAAGAATAACTTCCATTTCTTTTTGTTTGTTTGTTTGTTTTTGTTTTTTTATAATAATTTTTATTATGTTATATTAGTCACCATACAGTATATCCTTAGTTTTTGATGTAATGTTCCATGATTCATTATTTGCATATAACACCCAGTGCACCATGCAATATGTGCCCTCCTTAATACCCATCACTGGCCTATCCCAATCCCCCACCCCCTCCCCACTGAAGCCCTCACTTTGTTTCCCAGAGTCCATAGTCTCTCATGGTTCATTCCCCCTTCTGTTTACCCCCCCTTCATTCTTCCCTTCCTTCTCCTACCGATCTTCCTATTTCTTTTTTTTTTTACATTTTATTTTTTTTTTATTTTTTATTTTTTATTATATTATGTTAGTCACCATACAGTACATCCCCGGTTTCCGATGTAAGGCTCGATGATTCATTAGTTGTGTATAACACCCAGTGCACCATGCAATATGTGCCCTCCTTACTACCCATCACCAGCCTATCCCATTCCCCCACTCCCCTCCCCTCTGAGGCCCTCAGTTTGTTTCTCATAGTCCATAGTCTCTCATGTTTCATTCCCCCTTCTGATTACCCCCCCTTTCTTTATCCCTTTTTCCCCCTACCGATCATCCTAGTTCTTATGTTCCATAGATGAGAGAAATCATATGATAGTTGTCTTTCTCTGCTTGACTTATTTCACTTAACATTATCTCCTCCAGTGCCGTCCATGTTGCAGCAAATGTTGAGAACTCATTCTTTCTGATAGCTGAGTAATATTCCATTGTATATATGGACCACAACTTCTTAATCCAGTCATCTGTTGAAGGGCATCTCGGCTCCTTCCACGATTTGGCTATTGTGGACATTGCTGCTATGAACATTGGGGTGCATATGGCCCTTCTCTTCACTACGTCTTTATCTTTGGGGTAAACACCCAGTAGTGCAATGGCTGGATCATAGGGTAGCTCAATTTTTAACTTTTTAAGGGACCTCCACACTGTTTTCCAGAGTGGCTGTACCAACTTGCAACCCCACCAACAATGTAGGAGGGATCCCCTTTCTCCACATCCTCTCCAACATTTGTTGTTTCTTGTCTTGTCAATTTTTGCCATTCTAACTGGCGTAAGGTGGTATCTCAATGTGGTTTTGATTTAAATTTCCCTGATGGCTAATGATTTTGAACATTTTTTCATATGTCTATTAGCCATTTGTATGTCTTCATTGGAAAAGTGTCTGTTCATATCTTCTGCCCATTTTTTGATTTGATTATTTGTTTCTCGTGTATTGAGTTTGAGAAGTTCTTTGTAGATCTTGGATACTAGTCTTTTATCTGTAGTGTCATTTGCAAATATCTCCCATTCTGTGGGCTGCCTCTTAGTTTTTCTGACTGTTTCCTTGGCTGTGCAGAAGGTTTTTATCTTGATGAAGTCCCACAAATTCATTTTTCCTTTTGTTTCTCCTGCCTTTAGAGATGTATGTCTTCCATTTCTAAATGTACATCTCTGATTCTATATGATATCAATTTTCTTTAAAATCTTTTCTTCTGCCTACTTGCTATAGGAGTCACAGAGTACTACTGATGAGTCTACCTCTACCCCAAAGAAAAACAATAGTTGTAATAAGTCCATTGGTTTAAGTTTTTATCAAGGCTGTGAAAGCATGTTGGGGAGACTGAGCTACACAGATCCTACAGCCCTGCCTGCAAACTAAGGTCATGAGAACTCTGGGAAGGATGAGAAAAATCTTCAGAGTACAGTCTTTTGAATTTCCCTAGGTCACATTTGCTCACCTCCTTGCTATTTTGCTCAGTTTATATCTTCTACTCACACCTGTTTTTGTGTATAAATAGTGTGTTGCCAATCACAGTAAGATGCCTTCCATGGAGAATCGTAATTTCAATTTCAGATGAGGTCTACATTATCCTCTTGCTGTAACAAAGAATTTGGAAAAGAGAATCATTTTCTCCTATGTTCTAAGAGCACATTTACACCAATACTTTATACTTTAGTGCTTGAAGTAATCCTTTAATTCAAGTTGCTCTAATAAACAAACTCTCAGCTCTCAGTGGTTTGACACAATAAAGGCTTACTCTGGTAAGTAAGAGTAAGCGGATAGTCCTACCTAGCAGGAGGTCTTTCACAAGGTTATTCAGACACTTGGACCCTTCTAGTCTATGGCTCTGCAGTCCCCTAGGGTATCAGAGTCCTCTGCTAAATCCTCTGTATTCACCCAGCAGTCAGGAAAGAGAGAGCATAGAGTATACTTAGAAGATGTATATGGACCAGATCTGAAGGTGGCATCCATCACTCCTCCCTTTTCCTAATAGCCAGTATCATCTGGCTACACCAGACCATGAGAGAAGGTGGGAACTACAGTCTAGCTCTTTAGCCAGAAGGAAACGGATTTTTTAAAATACGAGGCAGTCTCTGGTGTAGTGTTCCTATTCTCACTTCGCTGATGGGGAAATAGAAAGGGGTTAAGTAATATACCAAACACCTAGCTAAGAAGTGGTGAGCTAGAATCTGAACCCAGGAATCTGACTCCAGAACAGCCTTTTTAAACTATGGTACACACAAGGCTGCCTCCTAGATAATTAATACAAAGTACTTCCCATTACTTCAAATGGGTAAAATGAGGCAGAGGAAGATAACATGCCTCTTCCTAGTTCATAAATTACAGGAGACACAGGATTAATGTTTGCTTACTCCATGGAATCACAGTCCCATTTAGGATGAGCGCACGACCCTCTGATTTCAATGGCTTTCTTTCTGAACATCTTTGGGGAAGGGGGGCATGTGTTCCAATCTCAGTGAATATTTTGGAGATGAGCCAATTCATCATACTCTGTAACTTGAGACCCTTGTTTCCAACAGCATGCCACAAAGGAGGCCAATGATTAAATTAGGAATCATGGGGTCAAACAAACAGGCAGTATGGCATGGGGTTAAGAGGCAGAATCTGGAATCAGAGCTCCCAAATCAATAAAATCCAGACCTGGCTCTGTGATGTATTAGCTGTGTGACTTAAGTTACTTAATCTCTCTGTGCTATAGTTCACTCATTTGTAAAAGGTTGAGAATGATCATATCTCCCTCATAGGTTATTATGAGGACTAAATCAATACATGTAAAGTGCTCAGTATCTGACATAAGCAATCAAAAGAGGTTAGTTATTATTGTTGTTATTGTTATTTACTTGTACCTGATCAAGCTAAAGATATGACACATATTTTTGCTGACACATAAAGAAAACTGCCATCTCAGTAAATATCAACTTCATCTGTTCAGTAACTTGTGTTATTGGACCCCATCCTCCTTCATCCCCAGACTTTAATCCACTGGTAAGTGCTATGAGCTCTACCTCAAAAGTATTTATTTTACTTATTTTGTCTCTCTGTCTTACCTGCCCCACCCTTGTTCAAACCTCTATCATCTCATGCCTAGCCCACTGCAAAACCCTTCTAAAATGTTCCCTATTTCTCTTTGTGCCCCTACAATCCAATCTCCACACGGAAGTCAGAGAGATCTTTTGAAAATATAAATCAGACAATGTAATTTCCCTGATTAAACCCACTAATGATTTCCTACCTCGTTTAAATAAAATCTCAAGTCCTTCCCTTGGTCTTTGTCTTAGAAAGGGGTAGATAATTTCTTAATAACTCCCAAATTGTCCAAGACAGTCTTAGTTTATACTGTTGTTCTAAGATTATTATTAATAACACCTCTGGGACACCTGGGTGGCTTACTAACTTGAATATCTGACACTTGATTTTGTCTCAGGTCATGATCTCAGGGTTGAGATTGCCGCCCCCACCCTTGGGCTTCTTGGGCTACTTGCTCAGTGGGGAGTCTGCTTGAGATTTTCTCTCTCTCTCTCCCTCTCCTTTTGCTTCTCCCCCCTCCATCTCTCTTTCTAAAGAAATAAGGAAATCTTAAAAAAAAAAAAAAACCTCCTTTTGTTCTCTGAAGTATCCTGACCTATTTGATAAATTATATGATTACCTTGCTCATGGGATCTGGAGCATCCTTACCTTAAATAAATGTTATAAATATTACATGGTAAAAGTTTTTAGGGGGTAGGGCGTTTACCTCCTAAATTAATTGAAGTTCATAAGCCTTAAATACAAAGCCTGAAGCAATTTGATTATAATACTGAAGTTTGAAAATACTTTGACTGAAGTTTGAAAATAGTGTTTTAAAAGAAGTAGTGAGTTACTTGTATGTGGGCAGCTCTGTCCCTGAGCCCTGCCTTCTTCGTAGAGGGATTCAGTCTTCTCTCCAGCACAGCCTGAGTCAACAGGCTACTATCCAGGCCACACTTTTGCTGTTACGTGTGGACCCACGGGTAAACTGCGGATCTTCCCTCTATCAGACAAGGAAAGGTCCAGTCTCTTGGAGAAACTACAGCCCTCATAGCAATTCCTGCTCCCTCTCTGCTTGTACCCTGCCTGGAGTAGTGAGAAGCTTTACTCTTTGACTCCCCTTTTCTTGCCTGTGGACTATCCCTTTTCTCCTCCACTGAGGATTGGAGAAACAAAGTGGCATTTAACCTTCCTTGTCTAGTACCCACCCATGCCTTGTGAGGCCGTGTGCTCTGTACAAGCTCCATTCACTGAGAGAAGCAAGAACCTATTTCTAGTCCTTATCAGACTTTTGTGATCCCGCCTCTGCCTACCTCTTCGACTTCATTACCTTTTACTCTTCCCCTTGATTAGCTGCACCGACTGCCTTTTCTTTTGGAATATTTCAAGCATGATCCTGCCTTATAGCCTTTGCACTACAGTTCTTTCTGCCTTGAACGCTGTTCCCCTGATCTGCTTTGCTCAGCTTAGATGGCACATCTCTGAGAGGCCTTCCTCAATGACTCAATGTAAAGTAACTTTCCCAATCACTTTCTCTCTCATAATCCTGTTTGATTTCCTTTACAATACGTATCACTACCTAAAATTACTCTGCTGGTTTAATTGCTAATTTTTTCTTTCAAATTTAATAATAATAATAATAATAATAATAATAATAATTGATTAAATCACTGGCCACTGGTGATTAGACTCAATTTCCAGCCCCTCCCCCCCTCTCCCAGAAGTCTGGAAGTTGAGACTGAAAGTTCCAACCCTTTTAATCACATGATTGGCTCCTCTGGCAACCACCCTTAGGAGCTCTCTGAAGTCACTCATTGACAAAACAAAAGACACCTTACTGCTCTCATCACTCAAGAAACTCCAGGGTAATCAGGACTAACAAATGAAGCCTCCATAAAAACCCAAGAAGATAGGGTTTAGAGAGCTTCTGGGTTGGTGAATGTGTGGCCATAGGGGGAGAGTGGCACACTCAGAGAGGTCATACAAACTCTGTACCCCTTCCAACATCATTGCCCTATACCTCTTTTCCATCTGACTATTCCAGGGTTATATCCTTTTATAATAAACCAGTAATCTAGTAAGTAAAATGTTTCCCTGAATTCTCTGAGCCACTCTAGCACATTAATTGAACTTGAGGAGGGGGTCGTTGGGACCGGTAATGTATAGCTGATTAGTTAGAAGCTCAGATGATAATCTGGGTTTGCAATTGACATCTGAAGTGTGGGGCAGTCTTGTAGGAGTGAGCCACTAACCGGTGGAATCTGATGCTATCTCCAGTTGATAGTGTCAGCTGAATTGTAGACACCCAGCTGGCGTCCAAGAATTGCTTGTTGGTGTGGGGAAACCTCCCACACACCAGAATCGGTGATCAGAACACCTTTAAACTCACACAGGATTTGGCTGTTAATGTTTGTTGAACTTTGAGTGAATAAGTGTTTTTTATAAAACCATGACCCTGTTTTATTTTTTATAAGCAGAGAAGAAAACATCTCATTTACCTACCTAAAAGAAATGCTGACTCTAGTCTCTTGTTTCAGGAGGAACTGGAGGCAGGGGCCCATCCAGGGCTGCCCTAGAAATCTGGGTGGGGGGAAAATGTCATGCTGCCTCATGGCAGAACCTGCATGGAATCTTGAGAAGTTTTTGAGGGTAGCTTTCCATGGGGTTTCTGATTCAGTCATAAAATAGGCAACCTCATACTAGGTTATTAACTATAAAGGAAGCAAAATGCAGACATAGAAGCAATGTGTAGAGTGAACTAATGAATGCATAGAGTGAATCTTCCCCACCATCACGGGTGGGCAGAGAAAAGCTGTTTTAGATTGAATTTATACTACCTGTAGCTGAGTACTAGAGAACCTCCTTCCCATATAGTCTATGTCTTTGCTACACCTCCTTTGGGCTTCCACAGTGTTCTGTACAAACCTGGATCTTTCCACTCATCATGTTATATAGAATTTCACTATTCATCTGTACCCTTTCCCCTATAAATGTCAAAGCCCTTTAATAGTACCATGTCTCATTCATCCTTTATATGCCATAGCGTGTTGCATAACTTACACTTGCTAACGTTATCTGAGTCACTTTGGCCTGCCTTAGCTTAATTCTCTGTGAGTGATAGAGAGTCACACAAATGATCTACAAGTTATCTTCCAGCCACATCTGCTGTGTTGGTCAGGTGAGGACTGTTACATTGCTCTTGTTTTGGATTCAGGCCCTACTACAAAAAGATGAATCTGTCTGTGTGCACTAGAGTCTGGTTGTGTTCCAATAAGTTTTTAAACTAGATGAATATGCCCTTTCAATGTCGTGCTCCTATTTGTCCCCCTATCTCTTCCCTGCACTGCTGGTTATTTATGCATTTAATATGCAAATAAAGATGCACCAGCTCATACATCAGAGGCCTTCCCTCAGTATCCAAGGGGCCTATTAGAAGCAGATCTGTGCATCTTGACTAGAGTGAGTCCCTGTGAGGCCATTCATCTAGACTGGCTGTGTTTATAAGCTGGGGCTTTACTTTTTTCTCTCTCTTTACTTTCTTTGTATTACTGATGTTTATACAACTATTACTCAGTTCCCTTTTTCTGGGCATCATTTTTCTCAACATCTGTTATGCAGCCAATCATAAACACACACACACAATCACACACACACCCACACACCCATACATACACACACACACACACGCCTAGGCATAACAACAACAGCAACACTTACCTTACTCCCCAGGGAATTTAGACCTATTTATATACTTGCTGAATGTAAAGACTATGATTTATGTAATTTGTATTCTAAAATTAACTGTGAATGTGTTGGAACCAAGTTCTATGATTTTCTTAATCATCAGCTTCTTTACCACTGAAAATAATTAAGAGAAAGTGAACCACTGTGTTTTTTGCAGCATTAATCCTAATATTCATTAACCCTGTTTTAGTAAAAGGTATTTATCTCCACAAGGATTTTGTGTTGGTCAGATCTTTGTTCCTTTTCTTCTACATTTCATTCATTCAACAAATATATGTTGAATGTATTATGTGGTGGGAAGGAAAATTTAAAGGCCTCAATTTTTGAATATTGAGTCCATTGGTTAAATATGTCTTTTGACATATGCAGTTGTCTTAAGTGTATTTGAATGCATTCTGTGCCTTCTAGGACTGTCTTTAATTTTCTACTTCTTTATTTTAATGTGAGACCCAAACAGTATCCCTTGCCCAGCACAGAGTATACAGAGAAGAATTTAATGATGTTTCTTTCTGAAAAAAATTAGAGGATATTTTTTTCCTGGCATGAGGAAGGTAAACAATAAGGAGTTTTTGAATAAAAATGAATGGATCAAGTTAAATTTAAATAAAATAAAAATTTTCAAGTGACACACACAACTGCCATTTTACTTTTGTTACCATCCCTTCTATACCTTTGCCATCAATAGGCTCATCGGTCTTTGCCTTCTATGTGCAGCAAACCTTCTGTCTCATTTCTCTCCATGTGCCCTTACACCATTGACCTTTGTGGTTCTCCAGGAACAATACTCTGAAGGTTCTAAAAATAGAGGAAGTCCATGATCATGGTGTTAAATTTGTGCTGATTCTCATAACACCTACAATGAAAAGGAAGTGGAAGAAAATGGGAAATCTAAGAGGAAAGGAAAGCATATATTTAATTCAACAAATATTTAATGAATATTTTACATGTATCCCTGTTTCCAATACTGAAGATAAAGAAGTAGATAAGATGAAAAATATTCTTCTAATGGTAGAAGAGAATAAACAAACTATTATAGAAATTAAAAAATATCAGGGAAGTATTTTGGAGTAGTTAAAATTGAATGATGGATAGAATGTGAGTGCTAATCACTTCAGTTTAGGAGATCAGGGAAAGCTGCTTTGAGGAGGTGATTATAATATTCATGCTTTTTATTTTCTGTGTTTTCTGATGGTTTGGCATCTTGGAACATTGCAAATCCTGGAGAGACTGCCCCTCCTAGTGTGAACTAATTCCTGGAGACAGCAGATCCTCTTGATATACAGACCAACCAATCCTGAGTCCATATCCTCATCATTTCCTTTTATCAGGCTTCTGCGGTCTAGGACACTATCCCTTTGCCCTAAAGCACCCAAGACCAAGTGATTTCTTACTGGCCCATTCTTCATGTGAAAATGACAACAAAGGTTTGGACCCATACTTTCCCTCACCCCTCTGCGTTATGACTGACCTTGGTGCTTCCCCTGTGTGCCATGCCTCCTGTTTCTAAGGACCTATGAATATAAAAATCCTCTTCTTTCATGACAGTTATTTCCATGTCTGTGTGTTTTGCCATTCCTGATTTTAAGAAATGTTCTTTAGTGAAGAGCAGGTATCATAATTTGCATGGATCACTAAGAAAGTAAAATTCTCCCAGAAGAAGAGGTTCACAATGGTCTAGGCTTTAGGGACAATCATGTAGACAAATTTGGGCAGAGAGGCTTTAGACAGAGATCTAAACTATGGGTGAACAAGAAGGAAGAAGGCAGATTGGTATTTGCAATAATGAGTTCTTTCATGTTCATCTTTAAAGTGCTTAGAGTATTTCAGGTAACTGAAGTCTTTGCAGAAATACAAATCACAATATTTGGAAAACAAGAAGGAGAGAACTTGAGGGCAGATTTTATATTCATCTTAAAGAAGAAAAAAGATGACCAGATTAAAATTTCAGGTACATATAAATATAGTAATGTTTAAACTGTGATCTGAATGACAAGAAGGGCCAGCTACACAAAGATTGGGACGAGACCATTCTAAGTAATGGTACAAGCACTCTAAGCTTGGTAAGATCAAGGAGTAGATAGGAAGTATATATTCCCTTTTCACCTCCTGCTACTTTTCTTCTCCTTTCAGACAATCTTTGAATTCTGATACTCCACAGATTTTTAAGGACAAATATCTCTTTGGAAGTCAGATGGCCTGCCATCTCTTTTATACAAGTCACATATATAAGTAGATGAGTGATAAGAAGAAATGAAGGTCTCATTAAAGCATGTCACATTAAAGTGAGAAACAATCTTTGCTAATGCACTTTCATTGAAAGGGGAAATTTATTAACTGAAATATTTCCTTAATCAGTCACTCAATAGTTTTTGTATCTTGACATTATTCAAATAACCAATGAATACTATCAAGTACATCTCTCACTACACGCAAGTTCTAGAAGTAAAGTGAGGAGGAATTATTTTTCCTATAAGGATAAATGTCTGCTGTGGTCACTCTTTGCACTTGTGATTTTCTAGTCAATGTTTGTCTTGTCCTTTATTATAATTATGCTCAAAGCTACCTGAAGGTGGGAGATATATTCAGCTCCATATTGCTAGCAAAACGCAGTGTCTAACAGACTACAGACATTCTATTAAGGTCTTCAGAATCAAAATTATTGACTCAAGCTGCACTAAGATAATGTATAAATGTGGAAGATAAGAGTAATTTCCAACATTATAGGTCCTCGGGGCCCAGCAAGACTTAATTTCTTAGACATATGGGTTTCATTTCTGGCTGCATATTAAATTCAACCAGGGAGTTTTTAAAATATATCTATGCCAATCCCTATTCTAATCAATTAAGCCAGAATCTAAGAGTGGGACTCAACCATCAGTTTTTTTGTTTGTTTGTTCATTATTGAAGTATAATTAACATACAGTATTATATTAGTTTCAGGCTGGCTATTAGCATATAAAAAAAACCTCTCTGCTATTATTCTAATATACAGCCAAGATTGAAGAATACAGATCTAGACTGAAAGTCTACGTACTGAAGAGGTTAATGCATCTGGTCAGTGTCTTTCAACAGTGTGAAGAGCAGCTATCAAAATTTGCATGGATCTCTAAGAAAGTAGAATTCCCCAGGAAGAAGAGGTTCACAATGATCTAGGCTTTAGGGACAATTATGTAGACAAATTTGGGCAGAGAGGCTTTAGACAGAGATCTAAACTATGGGTGAACAAGAAGGAAGAAGGCAGATTGGTGTTTGCAACATAATGAGTTCTTTCATGTTCATCTTTAAAGTGCTTAGAGTATTTCAGGTAACTGAAGTCTTTGCAGAAATACAAATCACAATATTTGGAAAACAAGGAGAGAACTTGAGGGCAGATTTTATATTTGTCTTAAAAAAGAAAAAAAGATGACCTGGAAAATTATACCTCATTTTGCTGCAAGAACTCATCATATTAACAAATATTTATAAAACATTATTTCAGCCCATAAATTTTATTTTAAACATCCAGAGTAAGACCCAGCTATACAGAGCAAATGCCAACCATCTTTTCTATTCCCAGGTCTGGAGTAATACATTTCAAAAGAGGGTACTGGACCTCAGTTTATACTTTCTGATGATGACATCTGCCATAAAGTTTTAAGCTAATAAATGGTTAGGTTTCACAAAAGCTGTCCAAACAAATCCCCATTAGAAGGAAGCCTCATTGATGATATGAAATCCAAGTTTATCACTGAAGAAATTCTGCAGAAACAAATTCAAATACCAATTAAAAATTGAAATAGGCTAAAATCTGATTTTCCATGGTTTTATAGACTTAATTCTGATAGATGATTATAAAATCTGACCTCAAATTTCTCTTCTTTTTGTTTCCTAAATTTTATATTTTGTATTTGTGCAAGGATGCCTGCCAACGACTTCAGTAATCTGAAGCTCTCCCAGCACACTAAAAATGAACACTAAATAACTCATTAGGCTTATAAATATTTGTAAAATATTCTTTGAGCTCATAAATTTTATTTAAGCAGGACCTAATGTCTGAAAGTGGTCTCAACATTGGTTTGTGATTAAAAGCATGATCTCTTGATCAAATCCCAATTCCACTATTTCTTCAAATCAATACTCATTCAACAAATATTAATTCAGCATTTGCTAGCAATAGGCACTGTTGTAGATGATCAGACAGTGAACAAAAAAGACAAAAATCCTTGCCCTCCTGAAGCTTATTACATGCTACTAAAGGAGACTGACAATAAAAGTTAAATACTAAACTTTAATTTATTACCAAATTGTATAACATGTTAAAAGGTATACATGCTATATATTTTTTAAGATAGGGGGATTGGGAATGCTGGGAGGGGCAGGAGTGGATTACAGTATTAAATAAATTGGTCAGGGTAGAGTTCACTGAGAAGGTGATATTTAAATAATTGCATGAAGGAGATGAGGGGGTTAGCTTTGTGGATATCTAAGGAAAGAGCATTCTGGGCAGAGAGAACAAGTGCAAAGCCTGGTAGCAGAAGTTTGCTAATGTGTTTGAGAATACCAAGGAGGCCAGCGTAGCTGGAATAAGGAAAACAGGCGGGAGAAAAGTACAAAATGAGGTCAAAGATGTTGGGAGAGGAAAGCAGGTCACGGGGTCCTATGAGCTATTGTAGGGACTTCAGTTTTTCTGCTACGGGAGAGGAAGAGATTGGAGGATTCTGAGCAGAGGGGTGGTATGATCTGACTTATGTTTTAAACGCTTACTTTGAAGGAGAGTTCCACTTCTGGCATTACAGTGTGAGGAGTTCCACAGATCCATAGGAGAGTTCCACTTCTGGCATTACAGTGTGAGGAGTTCCACAGATCCACTCCATATGGAAACTAGTGAAATTTTTTCAATCAACCATTTAAGGTCTCTGGAAATGGCCCAAAGAACATATAGCAAAGACACATTTATTTAAGAAAATCTACCTGGGCGCCTGGGTGGCACAGCGGTTAAGCGTCTGCCTTCGGCTCAGGGCGTGATCCCGGCGTTATGGGCTCGAGCCCCGCATCGGGCTCTTCCGCTATGAGCCTGCTTCTTCCTCTCCCACTCCCCCTGCTTGTGTTCCCTCTCTCGCTGGCTGTCTCTATCTCTGTCGAATAAATAAATAAAATCTTTAAAAAAAAAAAAAAGAAAATCTACCAAAACTAGGTAAGAACTGCAAGTGTCTGTGATAATTGAACCAAGACCCACACCCTCCCAACTCCCTCCCACCTCAGTGAGATGGAAGCTCCAGAATGATACTGTCATGAACACAGGGTGCACTTTCTGGTCAGCTCCTAGTTGGAAGGCTTTCTTTTCAGGAGGAGCAATACCTAAGCATTTCTCATCTGCTTCCAGTTACCTGTTGCTGAGGCTAAGTTCCAGGTGAATATGGCTGAGCACTGGCAGCTCCTTCTCCTTCCCAGCCCCCACTCATGGGATGGAGGCTATACCTTGAGCATGGCATCACTGAGAGTATGGGGACTCTGATCACTCTTTCATTGTCTTGTGGGTTAGAAGTTTCATGCTGAGAGAGGCAAGCTGAGCAGATGTGGGGCTGTTGTCCCTTCATCTACTGAGTGCTCAGCTCCTAAAGTGGAGAGTCACTCAGGCATGCATCATTGCCTCCCCTCCACCCCCGCAACATCAATGCCATGGCTCACAGATTTTACCTAGGAGGAAAAGCAGGCCATAAAACAGAGAACTTGAAATCACTCCCAAAAGGATTGATTTCCTTTGCAACAGTGTAGAGAAGTTCAAACCTAAGGTCATTCAAAAACAGTAGAAGTTGTGAAATTCCTCCAAGTAGGAGGAGACTGATAGATTCTTGGGTGATAAAGGCTAAGCTCTATGTAGGTCAGTTAGTTTTCCAGAGAGATGGAAAAGAGACAGCTAGGAAAGCCCTCCTGGGCTCAGAACAAAGCTCACATACTGACTTTTAGAGCTGTCTCTTTAAAGGTGCCAAACTTTGATTGGAATAGTCTAGGAAGTGATTTATGCCACAAAACACTATTGAAAACAACTCAGCAATCAGCCTATGATTAGTGGAGCTTGACAACTGGGTGTGGTCAGAGAAAGAGACAAAGAGAGCCTTGCCAAAACCATAACTGTCATCCCAGAGTAAAAGTGGGCCTCAGAGAAATATGGGACACCATTAAGTGGACCAGCATTGATGTAATGGGAATACCAAAAGGAGAGGAGAGAGAAAAAGGAGAGGGGAAATATTTGAAAAAATAATGGCTAAAAACTAATGAAATTTATTTTAAAATGTAATTTATACACTCAAGAATCTCAATGAACTCCAAGTAGGACAAATACAAAGAAATATAAAAATAGACATGTCATAGTAAAATACTGAAAGACAAAGACAAAATCTTGAAAGCAGCAAGAGAAAATGACTTCTCACTTTCAAGGGAACTGCAATAAGATTAACAGCTGACCTAGAAACAAAGGAGGCCAGAAGGCAGTGGGATGATATGCTTGAAGTGCTCAGTGAAAAAATGATCAATTAGGAATCCTGTATCCAGCAAAGCTATTTTTAAAAAATGGACGTGAAATAGACATTCCCAGATAAACAGAATCTAAGCAAATTTTCTCCTAGCAGACTTTCCTTAGACGAAATAGTAGAGGAAGTTCTTTAGGTTGAAAGCAAGTGACGTCCCAGATGGCAATTAAAATACACATGAAAATATGGGTTCACTCATATGTAGATTATAAGAAACAGGGCAGAAGACCATAAGGAAAGGGAGGGAAAACAGAATGGGAAGTTGTCAGAGAGGGAGAAAAACCATGAAACTCAACTATAGGAAACAAACTGAGGGTTGCCGGAGGGGAGGTTGGCAGCGGAATGGGGTAATTGGGTGATGAGCATTAAGGAGGGCACGTGATGTGATGAGCACTGGATGTTTTATGAACCTGATAAATTATTGAACACTACGTCTGAAACTAATGATGTACTATAAGTTGGCTCAGTGAATTTAAATAAAAAAAATACACGTAAAAAAAGCACTAATAAAAATAGTTGTATAATTATAAATGCCAGTATAGACACTATAAATACATTTTCTTAACTGATTTAAAAAGTAATTGTATAAAAGAGCATGTATATAATGTATTTGGGGGCCTATAACATATAAAAATGTAATATAATTGCCAATAATAGTATAAAGGAGATGGATATGTGTATCAGGCTTAGAAAATGACTCCATATGGTAACTCAAGTTTACAGGAAAAAAAAGAGAAAATGATAAATAAGAAAGTTAATGAAAGCTGTGAGTATATACTTGCTATTCTTTTTTCCTCTTAGTGTCTATAAAAGACATAAAATTACATAAAGTAATAGTTATAATAATGTAGTTATGGGTTTCTAACATTTATAGATGTAATACTTATAGCAACAATACCACAAAAAGGGGGGAAAGTGAATAGGACTAAATAGAAGTAATATTTCTATAACTCACTGGAATTAAATTAGTGTAAAACTGGAACTGTTCTTAATTAAGGTAAGCCCTAGAGCAACCACTAAGGAAATAACTCAAAAAATTATATAGTAAAAAAAAATCACTGGAGAAATTAAAACACAACACTAGAAAATATTCACTAGACACAAAGAAAGCAGTGCAGGAGAAATAAAGTAACAGCAACAATAAAAAACATGAGATAAATAGAAGACAAAAGTTAAACAGCAGATGTAAATCCAACTATGTTAGTAATTACATTAAAAGAAAATGGACTAATAGTCTATCAAAAGTCCTATCAGAGATTGTCGGTTTGAATAATAAACAGATAAAATTTAACTAACTAAAATTTAACTATATTCTGTCTATAGGAGACACATTTTAGATTCATAAATTCAATAGATTGATTGTGCAAATAGCAATCATAAGAAATCTCAAGCGAAATAAATCTCAAAACAAAACATGTTATTAGAGATAAAGAGAGACATTGCATAATGATAAGAGTGAAATTTGGTTTTGGACGTTTGAACATACTAATTCTGAGATATCAAAAAGGAAGCGAGAGTAGGCAGTTGAACATTTGAGTCTGAAATTCAGGAGAGTGATGTAGCCTAGAGATAAGAATTTGGGAGTCATTAGCAGAAAGAAGATATTTAGAACCAAGAGACTTGGTGAGATCATTGAGGGAGTGAGGAAAGATTGAGAATAGAAGAGAACTGAGACCTGAGCCTTGGATTTGATAATGTTCAGAGGTCGGATACATGAGGGGGAACCAGCAAAGGAGACTGAGGGGAAGCAGCAAGAGAAGTAGAAAGAAAACCCACAGTGTGTTTTGGAAGCCAACTGAGGAATGCCTGTCAAGGAGAGGAAGTGATCCACTGTGTTAAATGCTGCTGAAGGCCAGTACAAACAGGGTTAAGAATTGGCCACTGAATTTAGCACTGTGAAGGTCATCTTTGACCTAAGCAAGAACATTTTTCAGTGGGGAAGGATTGAGTGTGTTTTAAAGAGAATGAGAAGAAATGGAGAGAGCAAGTATGGACAAATCTTGAATTTTGCTATGAACACAATAATATATGGTCAGTGGCTAGGGATGAAAGAGAAATTTTGCCTTTGTGTTTATTTTCTTTTATTCCGATGGGAGAATAATAGTATATTTGCATATGCTGATAAGAATGATTCAGTAGAAAGGAAGAAAAATAATAAAGCAGGCAAAATGGAAGAATTTCTGGAGGATGCCCACGAATAGGAGAGGATGAGGTCTAAGGAACAAGGAAAGGGATTATTTGAGATAGGAACACTGAAACACAGAACAGACAGTTCTTCTGTAGTAATGGATGGGATGGCAAAGTGTGCAGATTCAGAATTTCTCTTCTGATTGTATGTTTTTAGTAAAGTAAGGAGCAAAGTAGCCAGCTGAGAGTGAGGATAGGAGGGAGGGGTTGGAAGTTTAAGAAGTTGTAGCCGGTTGCCTTCAAATGGAAATGTTAGTGACCTAGGGAAATGCAGTGTGAATGCTAGCAGCATCAAGTGACCCCTTAAGGTCTGCTGTCATGATTTGGAAGTAGGATCATGTTCAGCTGAAGGGATACAGTTATAGAGTGATCAGAGATTTGGATTTAATATATAAGGAATTAAATTAAGCCAATGGGGTTTCATTAAGCAAACTGTGTGGCCTCATGTAAATTAGGGATAATATTTACCATGAGAGTTGCTTTATGCATTAAATGAAATAATGCAAATAAATACTTAACGCAGTGTCTGGTACATAGTAAGTGCACAATAAACTCCTGCTAGAATTATGGCTATTATAATGTCTATTAGGGCTAGGAAAATTTCCAAAGTGGAAATATTTGTTTTAATCACATCTGTGGTTACCAAATACTTCTGTTGGCTAATTGTGATTCAGTTCAACTGTCATAGCACATGTCTTTAGCAGATGGGGATGTGGAGACTGCATCTATGTTGACATTACATTTCACTTCTACTTGGCATAAGAGTTCAAAAAATAACTTGGGGGAATCATTTGTATATCTCTACGGTGCTTCAATTCCCATTGTAGAGCAACAGTTGGAAAGCCTAGTCTCTTTAGTTTGTTAGAGACTTCTGACATTTGATCTTTTTTCTAAATTCTTAGCAATGGCCTTAAGGCAAGTAGGAATTGAGTTGCTTTATTAGTATAACTTTGAAGACTTTCTTTTGTTTCTTACACTACTATTCTAAAAGTAGGAATTCCAAACAAGCACAGACAACTTGTATGCCTTGCTTGACCTTCCAAACATCATTTCTTTTATACTGGACATTCATTGTGCTTAATTAAGCAATCTACATTACATTACTTTGGCTAAATGTACTGTTATTACATTTACTTCAAAGACTAATAATACTATTCAGTGTAATAATACACAGAATACATTCCTGAAGAGAATTGACATTATCTCTTTGTTAGGATTTTCAATTTTTTCATTTGTTTCAGGAGAATTTATACGTGATTATTCAAGCATTTTTATTATGGCTGCTTTAAAGCCTTTATCACATTATTCCAACACATGACTCATATTGATGTTGGTGTCAATCCATTTATATTCTCATTCAAGTTGTGATTTTCTTGGTTCTTGGTGTGACAGGTGATTTTTTTTTATTGTTCCCTGGCCATGTTGTTTATTATGTTAGGAGACTCTGGATCCTATTTAAATCTTCCTATTTTAGCAGGTTTAGATTTAGCACTTAAATGGATCTTGATTTAGTTGTTTGTTGTGATTCCGAGGGCAGTTTAATTTTTAGAGCCTTATTTTGATCTGCTTGGTTTATCTGGTGCTGATGGAGTCCTCAGGCATTTTCCTTCTTGGTGCCCCCAAGCTGCCCTGTTGTCTCTGGACAGGGAAGGAGAGTCACGAGCCCATGGGGACAAAAAAATCTTTCAAGTCAGACTGCTTGCTATATAACTGAATCCCTCTTGCCAATTTCATCCCTCCCACTCCTACCCCAGTATATTTATGGAGTAAATGCAGTTTTAGAATGTAAATCATTCTCCCTTTCCTACACAACAGAATTTGTCATTATTGTGGAGAAGGCTGACAGTATGATTAAATACTATAAATATATGGAAAGCATATAATATTTTTATTTAAAAGTTTTTCAAACTAATAGAAAAGTTGAATGAAGAAAAATGAACCCTCATATACCCATGTCTGGATTCATCTACTGTAGAGTGGCCAGACAAAACAAAATACAGGATAGCCAGTTAAACTTGAGTTTCAGATAAATGATGAATAATTTTTAAATCTGAGTATACATGCAATATTTGGGACATGCTTACATTAAAAAATTATTTGTTGTCTATCTGAAATTCAAATTCAACTGGGCACCCTGTGTTTTTATTTGGTAAATCTGACATCCCTAACTTTATGTTAACATCTGGCCTCACTTGTTCCAATCCTTTCTCTAGATACACTTTTCCTTTGCCAAACCATCTGGGAAACATTTAAAAAAATAAAATTCCAAATAGGTTTTGCATGTCTATAAGCAGACCCTTCTACCTTTTTAAAATAGTGTTTGTAATTATATAGCACTAATTCTCCACTCTGCCTGGCTCTAGGTTCTAGGCTAGTTCTAAGTCTACATCCACATTAATTATAAAAAACACTTTAACTCTCATGTTAAAAAACCAGTTACTGTTCCCAATGAAACAATAACCAAGTGGCCTATGAACACCATCCTTCTAGAATTAATACCAAAACTATTTCAAGCTAAAGGTAAGCACTTTATGGAAACTCTTAAATGATGAAGAAAATACTACTGGTTGGTTCTTATAGATTGTCTAGATTTTCTCAGTTTCTCTAATTTGAGAAATTTTACCCAAATTCTCCTTTCTTTAGACATATCCATATTTATAGGTACTTTAATGTAGTGATTAAAAGCTCAAGTCCAGGAGTCAGACAATCATGGGTCAAAATCCTGTCTGCTGTAATCATGTTTAGTTCAGAGAAATTGCTTAACATCTTTGTAACTTATTTTTCTCCTCTATAAAATAAAGTAAAGTATCTACCTCTTGCACTTGTTGCAAGACTTAGGTGAGCCCTGTGCTGGGCACATAGTAAATGTTCAATTACCTTGGAGCTCTTCACCATAATTTATCAGACTTTCCCAAAGGCCAATTTTATATTATGTATTCCCCATCTTTCCCTAGAAATAGTTTCCACACTTGTTTGAATACTTCTAAACCATAGCTACTGCTCACAACTTTCTTATTACAATATACCCAGGTGGCACATACAAAACCAGAATAGAGGTTAAAAGGGATGAAGTCGCAATTGTATTCTTAAACCCATCAATCTTAAACCCTCACCCACAGATGTGGGTCAGGAACCACTATCTAAAGAGAAGTATATAGAAAATAAATTTGGCTCTATCACTGACCATATGGTGTGTAAGTTTGTTTGTGTGCATGTGTGTGTGCACACGTGTGTGCTAAAGATGAAAAATCCATATATATATATATATATCCCTTGTATATTTTGTAAATATTTAATTTTTATTTATAAATATTCAAGTTTATGTCATATGTGGGAAATGACCATTCTTCATACTTCATATTAGTCAGAGCTTATCAGATCAATGTGTCCAGTGTGAGGCATCAGACCTTTAAAAGAATGTGGAGAAACTGGAACAGATACTGAGAAGAGAATCACAAATATGCAAATGATATATGAAAAAGTCAAAAGAACTGAAGCTGTTCAGATTTAAGAAGATCAAGGATGACCCGGTTTATTTTCACGAATAAGAAGAGCTGTTCATGAAGACTCTGATCAGCTATTCCTTGTGTCCACAGAAGACCAAACAAGAGGAAAGGAGTACATTAAAACAGTATATATTTTTAAATTTTTATAAAGGGGGTGCCTGAGTGGCTCAGTTGGCTAAGCATCTGCCTTTGGCTCAGGTCATGATCCCAGGGTCCTGGGATTGAGCTCCATGTCAGGCTTTCTGCTCAGCAGGGAGCCTGCTTTTCCCTCTCCTTCTCTCTGCT
Source organism: Ursus americanus (assembly GCF_024610735.1). NCBI lineage: Eukaryota > Metazoa > Chordata > Mammalia > Carnivora > Ursidae > Ursus > Ursus americanus. The sequence goes on along the minus strand of NC_142151.1, from coordinate 24,768,151 downwards.
TCTCCTTCTCCCTCTAGCTCTGCCTGCCGCTCCCCCTGCTTGTGCATGCACTCACTCTCACTCTCTCTCTGTCAAATAAATAAAATCTTTAAAAAAAAAACAATAAGTTTTGTATAAAGAACTTCTAGCGAGTTTAGCGGTAAAATAACAGACTGGACTACTGAGTTCGTTACGAGGTCTGTATTAGAGGAATTTTGCCTTAAAGCTTTATAGATAATCACCAGACCCAGCATTTTCAATTTGACTTCTACCTGAACCAGGGGCTGCACCAGATGAATGCTGGAGGTTCTTTATTGGTTGGAATATAATAAGAAAATACCAAGGGGCTGCATATACATACGAGATATTTTGTACAATTAAAAATCTATTAAAAAATCAACTATTGAAGAGATGCATCAGCCACAATGTGGAGGCAAGTGTTTTAGCATTTTCTGGCTGTTACACAAAGCACATGAGACCCATCAATCAGCTTCTAACAGACAATTCCAGGTCAACCAGAATGACAGGATTTTTAGTGCTGATTGCATTAGGTTTGCATTTGCAAAAGAGAAAACCAACAATTTCTTGGAACATAAATCAGTGTGCATGCCTTGACCCATAACCGGTGAAACACACAAAATAAGAAAGGTTGCCATGAAATTAATAATTCTCAGTATGGATGGGAACGTTTCCCATATTAAATTCAGAGTGGATTCATTCTAGGAACAATTTTGGTGTAGTGGCTCTCACTTATTATACATTACTGACTTTCAGTGCTCAGCAGCCAAAATACTTTGGCTCACTCTCATGCCCCAAAAATTGCATAAACTTTTCCCCATTCCAGAGCCATTTACAATATCTCCAGATGTTATTTCTTCTCACTTTATCCACTGCTTTTCTCTGAAGTCTCCTAAGAATTTCTGTATACTATTTACACTGTAATACATTAACGATGCTTCAGAGCCATATATTGATTTTCATAATCCTCCCAAAATTGTATGCCTTTATTTCTTTACTTGGTTGATATATTTTCTTAATCTGTCACGATCTCAGATAAGCATCTTCTGCAAGTCTGTGTTTCTCCTCTCACTTGCATATGGATTTGCACAGACATTGACAAATGAAATGTATTTTTCAGCCAATGTTTGTTGTCTCTGACCATATCTAAAGGGCTTGGTTGACTGCACATAATAAACAAAACAACAACAAAAATAATGAAACAAATCAAAACCTTGTGATTAAAATCAGCCAGAACTTTGGGGCACCTGGGTAGCTCAGTCGGTAAAGCGTCTTGCCTTCAGCTTGGGTCAAGATCCTGGAGTTCCTGGATCAAGTCCCTCATTGGGCTTCCTGCTCAGCAGGGAGCCTGCTTCTCCCTCTACCCCCACCCTGCACGTGCTCTCTCTCTCTCCCTCTCAAATAAATAAATACAATCTTAAAAAAAAAAATCAGCCAGAACTTTATGTATCACCCCCATGAAAAGATCTGGAAGTGAGAAGTCCTGGGCTGGTAAGGCAGCTTTAGAGTTACACAGTTTTTGGACACCTGTCCATTTACTCTGCCATCCTCAGGATATAGCTCTGTGGTCCAGGTGGCACCTAGCTCCAGCTATCACATCCACATTCCAGGAGGCAGGATGGAAGAAGGAAGAGTTGACACACCCCCTACAAGAAAATTTCCTGGATGTCCCATACACTTCCAGTTGATTCTCATTGTCTGAAACATAGGTGGGTAGCCACTCCCAGCAGCAAAGGAGATTGGGAAGTGTAGTCTTTTACTCCAGGTGACAATGTGCCCCACTAAAAGCCAGGATTCTGCTATCATGGAGAAAGTAATCAATGGATGATGGACTGGACAATGACAGATATTGTGTTGACAAGAAGAGGTTCAACCCAAATACAGTGACTTAAAATGCCAGCATGATGGGGCCTTGCCCTTTAGTAACTGTGCAGCAAATGCAGGGCGTCATTAACAGGGCCATGCTGTGCATGGTTCATTCAGTAAGTGTTCATCAAAAAAATCTTCACAAAAACCTGGCAAGAAGGTGATATTATGTCTCAAGGCTAAATAATTTCATTTCATAGGTGACAAGGCTGAAGCCTAGGACAGATAAGTAATACACCCCTAGCCACATGGTTAGTTCATATAAAGTTGGTAATTCAACCCAAGCAGTCAGATCCCTGGATCTATGACTATTCAACATAGTGTTGTATTGCTTATAGAGTAGCATAGGGGCATTGCCTTTCTAAGATTTTTCAGCATAAACCATGGCAGAACTTTCAGGGATTCTGTGATACTGACTGTACTATGACAACATATATACATGTGTACATGCACATAATCTCTGTATATAAAAAAATATCTCTGCCTTCATTCAGACATCATACGCAATTTTTAGGAGTTGCTCTGAGCGTATTGGTGGTAACATCCCATTTCTTTTTCATCTTTTATTTGTTAAGTGTTGTCTTTATTTTTCTGCTTGCTAGAAATGTGGAACTGTGAAAAGTTTTAGTTACCCTTAGTTGCTGCAGTGCATTCATTCTTTTGAATCATTTTATTCTGATATTTACCTAGGAGAGTTGAGATATCTTCGTGATTCAAGATGATGATGTCAGTCTATTTGGTTGGGAAAGGCCAAGCCATTGTCAACTCAGGCATAGGACAGGTGACAGACTTATTGTAGAAAATACGACTGGGGAGCACCTGGGTGGCTCAGTCAGTTAAGTGGCTGCCTTCAGCTCAGGTTCCAGGGTTCTGGGATCGAGACCCATATCAGGCCACTTGCTCAGTGGGGAGTCTGCTTCTCCCTCTGCCTCTGCTGCTGCTCCTGCTTGTGCTCCCTCCGTCTCTCTCTCTCTGCCAAATAAATAAATAAAATCTTTTAAAAAAAAAAGAAGATTGGAAGGATTTAGGGTATTGATTTCAGTCTAAAGAAAGGCAGTCTATTGTTTTGATTGTACAGGAAAAAAATCAAAATTTTACTCACTATATAGTGACAGATGTTTGGCAAATTGTAAAATATACCTTAGTCCTACTGAGAGTCAAATTAATAGATGTTACCTTAGAGGAAACCAATCTGTGTTTTTAAAAAAAAAAATCCATATTTTTTTCTAACTCAAATTATTGTATTTCCTTCATGCGAAATCAAAACCTTCTAGTCAAGGGTCTATTATATAAATATTTCATGTCAGTTGATGGGTGAAATAGTGTTCTTTTAAAATAACTGATGGAGGGTAGAGAAGATTTAATGCTTGTGGAATTCATTAAGATTTCATATTGTTCTGAAAAGGGATTTTCATTGCCCATGAGTCATGTTATAGTTTTCCAGAAAGAACTGAAAGAAAATGGAATAAAGATATTGAGATAACTTTTTCAAATGTTTGTTATAGAAATTGTCAAACATATAAAAAGTAGGGATAATACTATTATGAATTGACATGCTCCCTTCCCCCAGCTTCAACAGATGTCAACATAAGGCCAATCTGTTTCATCTCCCCTTCTATCACCATTCCCTTCCCTTCTACATGCTAGATTATTTTGAAGTAAATCTCAAACATCATCTCACTTATTTGTAAATACTACATTATGAACTCGTGCAAGATAAGGATTCTTTGGATTTTTAAAAAACATGTTCCCAAACATAATATCACTTCTGAAAAAAAAATAATAATGGTATTGAGAATATGATATGTTAATTCTATTCTATCTTTTTCTCTCTGCTTTTTAACAGTTGGTATGTTTAATGAGGATCCCAGAGGGCTTATATATTGCATTTTGTTGTTATAACTCCAGTGTTCTTTTAATATATAGGCTCATCTTTTTGTTTGTTTTTCTTGCATTTATTGAGAAAACTTATAGAAATCTCATATTGTGAATTTTGCTAATTTGTGTTCCTGTGGTGTCATTTATAGAGTTCCTCAGTCCCTTATATTTCTATAAATTGATCAGAATCACATTTAATTTTTTTTCCTTTTTGCAGGAATACCTCAGAGATAGGGTTGTCTACTTCTTATTGCATCATATCAGGAAGGACCTGTGCTTAGTTGTCTCTCTTTTTGTGATCCATTGATTTTTTAAGTAATGTCAGCCAAATTTTTTCATCTCATCAGATTTCCACCTAGCCATTTTAGCAAATATTTATGATCCCTACCTAAATCAATGATCTCATTAGGGGTTACAAAATTGAGATAATCCAATTTTATAATTACTTCTTCACTTATTAGCTGGAATTCTTTCTATAAAGGACAGCTTTTCTACATCAACTATTTACTTGCTTACCGTGAATTACAGGAAAGGCATATAAATGCTTGATTCTTTCCTTTATCAATCAGAATAATGAGCTAATTCCTAAGAGATTCTCTTTGCAAAAGAGAAAACCAACACCTGGTGAAGTTCACCAATGGACTTTTTAAAAGTATTATTGTAAAAGTATTATAAAAGTATTATTTTATGGTTTTAAAACATATTTACTATGTTTGTAGTCTACTGCTATTATTTTTTTCTTTCTATGCTCAATTCATCCTGTCTTTGGGTGGTGAGAACATCTTCAACTTAGTTTCTGAGTTCTTTTCAGGACGTACGAGAGCAAAAAGATGCTCCATGTTCATATTTGTATATTTCCTGCCCTACATCTGGAATCTGCCATTTCTCCAAAGTTCCTTTTAATGGAGAATGGTATTTAGAATCTCCAGTCTAGTTGCTGAGTGGACCATTGTTTCTAGATCTTTTCAGTAGTCAAAGCTATGAAAATAGTTGAGAAGTCTATACTAATATTTACAAATCAAATTTTGGTTACAGGATTTTTACTTATTTGATTTATATTTGTCTTATTCCACCTTCACCAAAAACCTCGGCTCTTAAATGGAATAATATAATTATTTATTTGTTTTATCTTACAATAATTTCAGAGGAACAATATGTTATATTAATATTATGATTATTGAGTAGAATTTTTATTATTTGGAAGACTTTTTTTTTGCATTTATTTATGTCCTATTTAGACTATATCCTACCAAGGATATACAGAAAAATTACCATTTTAAAGTCACTTTGAAATAACTCTTTCCTGGGTGTTTATGCCAGACTAAAAAAAAGAAATTGGTTATTATTTTCTTTTAGCTTTCTAATTTTAGGGTGCTGTATTTAAGTTTTTTTATTTTAGGATTATGTAAAGCATTTATTTGTTTCCAAAGTAAAATCTACAAAATATTTTGAAAAATCTAACTTTCATCTCTAACCCTTTACCTAATTCCCATTTTCACCTAAAGGTAATCATTGTTATTAGCTTTTGGTTTATCTTGATATTTTCTTAAAAAAGATAAATGTGTGTGCTTGTGTGTGTATATATATTGTCCCTGTATTCCTTAGCTATAAAATGGCATAGAATACACATACTATACACATTGCTTTTCTCATTTAATGGTATATCTTTGTAATCACAGCTGCCTGGTACTCATTTCATTGGTGTTACTTTAGGCTTATTCAAATAGTCCACAATTAATGGGCATTTGGGTTCTTCCTAGTCTTTTGCTATTACAGAAGTGCTGCAATAAATAGTCTTCTTCACCAATTACAATTTATTTGACTAGTATTTGGATAAGGATTTAGATTATTTCAAATCTTTCCTTTTATAAGCCAAAGTACAAAAACCATCCTTCCATACATAACTTTGGTTATCTTACTAGATTGTAAGCTCCTAGAGAGTTTTTCATTTTCATTTCATTTCATATTTTATTCCTGAAATACACATAAAAGAAAGCTCTTCAATTTGAGGGCATTCTGTACTTAACTGATTAAGCTATGCAGGTTTTGAAAAATACATGAGGAAAACACATACATCTTTTTGGAAAACATATACACATCAGTGTGTCAGTTATCTTCAAGATTAACAACATAAAGATGCTTTTCTATCAAATAGATTTTTATCTGTATTTTGTTTATAGTAAAGTTCCTCTAAACAGAAATTATTCTCAAATAAATGCAGAATAAATTTAAAGGAAGGGAACAAGAGAAAGAGAAGTTCTTTTTATTGAGCAGCTGCCACGCTCAAATTAGTCCAACAACAAAAATTAATTGTGGATCACTAATCTAGGTGCTGGGAATAGTGTTAAATTAAACACAACATCCTTGTTTCAAGGACCTGATTTTCTAGTGGAAAGACATATATTGAAAGACACGGATAATAAAGTCATAGAGAAATACATAATATATTTTAGGAAACTGATAATGGTTAGAAGAAAATCCTTGGGAAGGGGAGTGGGATAGGATTCAGAGCACAAGTGATGGGTGCAGCCTTAGATAGGAATGTGGGTTGGTGGATTTGGGGTTGGGAAAATAAAGTAAGTCCCTTTTCATTGCATGTTTTCCCAGGGAAGAATGCAGTGAGAGTGGGTGATGAGATGGTACTAGAAGATGTAAAGTAATTGATTTGAAAAGTAGGAAAGTGAAGTTACTAGGTCAGTACTGTGATAACAAATGCTGTTCTTCTGGCTCACTTTGCTAAAGGAAATTTGACTGCCTATGATCTGGCCAAGAGGGTTAAGAACATTTTCTTCCCACTCTCATTAAACTGATTAGAATAAGAACTAGCACTGGACTGGTAGGCAATCCATAGATTGTAATGTCTAGCCTGTGGCATATCACCTTTGACATGGGCACGCAATGGTTTGAAGCAGTTTCCTTTCTTAGGAATTTGGAATTAGGAAACTAATGAGAATGAGGCAATTAGCAGCCAGTTCAGAAGCTGAAAGAGCACAGTGAGAGATGCTATTACCAAGTTGAAGCCCTGACAGGCTAGTTAGGAGAAAGTAAACACTATGCTTAAGCTGAACAAATATTTCAGAAAGAATAGAAAGGATATGCAGAGAAAAGAAAAGAAGGAAGAGAGGTAGAACAGAACCAGTATAGTTGCTTCATTTCATGAAAACATTCCAGTCCCAATTCCAGTCACGTTTCCTTCAAGAGAATCCACTTTGACTTGAACTAGGCTTAGTTGGTATAGTGGACAGCTGCCATCAAGGTGCGCCCAACACCTATTTTCTCTCTTTTTGCTAAGAGCACACTGATTTTTCTCTAGGAAAACTATTCTTTCTCACTAAGGTCCATGAAATTTGGATGCAGTTGGCCCATCTACTCATTCCGTCTGTGGGTACATGACCCATGTTTGGTCAATTATCACTCCTTTAATCACAATAATTGGTTCATAGAAGGCCCCAGGACATAATAAAAGCCAATGAAATTCAATTTGGGAGGGATTTGTTGCAACTTTGAAAACAGATCTTTGGCTGTGGTTCTTAAGAAGATAGGATAGTGGCTAATATGCCACCATGTGAAGAGATCTAAAAACTGAAAGAAGAAAAAAAGCAGAAATGAGAGAAGGAAAAACAAGACTAAATTAAGATGATGTCATATGAACCCCTGGATCTATTCATGTCTGAAGCTGAAAAGTACAACTGCACCAAACATGGAAAGGATAGGTCTAATATCCTAATCCTAAACTATATATGCTTTTGATTAGAAAAATACAAATGACAATGATAGAGATCCAGATTCAGAGGAGAAAATTGGTATAAAATCAGTTGTGACCTTACCTTTGAACCACTTCTTCCTATGGATTTTCTAGCATTTCAGATTTTTTATATCCTATTATCACCTCCAAAATACTTCTGATTATTCTTTGCTTATTTTCCTCTGCTGGGGAGGAGATATAGAAGACCAAATTTGTTCCTTGGTTTCTGAAGCTTACCTATTCCTATTAAGAAGTACTGTTTTTAATTTTTTTTTTCACTCTGCCTTCTTTCCTGGAAGTCAGGAGATCTGAGTTCCAGATCTAATTATGCCTCGGATCAGCCCTGTGACCTTGGGTAGCTCATCACTTTCCTCCAGCTTACTGCAACTTTCTTATTTGCAAAAAAAGAAGGCACCAGACCAAACCTCTAAGGCGGGAAGAGAAAAAATCTGGTACTTGTGCTCCCATCCCTCTACCCCCTGCGTTAGCCTAGCCCATGAGTCACTGAGCCCATATGCAGTTTTAGATAATTCTCAGGAGAAAGAAATCCTATTTGCTTTAGCTGCTTTGAGGTTTCTTGAAGCTCCGAATTCTGTGATACTTCCAAAGAAGAATTTGATGAAATTTAATATTTTATTATCTTTACCTGTATCTCCTACAAGTTAACTTCTTTTTATAGATAACTGTCGGCAGTCAGGAAAGAAATTTAATCTTAGAATTTTTGAGTTTTGTTTAAAAGCTTACTATCAGAGTATAGGTTGTATAAATGAACTCTGACAGAGTCTACCATTAAGTATACTAAAATAAGGAAATTGTGCCATTACAGTGAATAGTTTGCCAAAAATTCTTTTCTTAAGAGGCTGAAGATTTGGAACATGGGCTAGAGTGACTGCATCAGCCTTTCATAGTCATCCAGGCTTAAGATGTGCACTCTTCCATGGCTGCTCTTAACATCAAATCAGTGACATTTGGCTACATGTGTTTCTTCATGAACATTCTCATTGCTACCAGGCTGGTCCAGCCCTTTATTATTTTGTGCCTAGAGCATTGCAATATGGTTATAATTTGTCTTTTGGACTAATTGTTTTTTCACTTGCTTCATCATGGACACATGCTCATATTGACCTTGCTAAGACAATAGATTGTCATAGCATCTCCCTGCTTAAAACCCATATTCCATGTCTCAGCTCCACAAACCATGGTTTGGCCCATATTATGTTTTCCCACTCCTCTACATGAGCTTGCTGCTTAGCTTAATAAATTATGCAGTCAACTAGTATTTTTAGGGGGTAGCAAGATGTATGCTATGGCTGAATATACAACTATGAATAAGGCATTGCCCCTGTCATCCCAGAGCTAGTATTCTATTAGGGTAGCCAGACAAGTAATAGGAGATAAAATACACTAGAGTGAACTCCACCATAGGGGAGAACATGGAGAATTATGGGAACCCAAAACAGTGGCAAGTCATCCAGTCCTAGAGCCCCAACAAGGCTTACTTGAGAAGATGGCATCTCATTTGAGTCCTATAAGACAAGTAGACTACTCTGCTCATTGGCCCTACAGATGAGAAACATCCTTCAAGGCCCAACTCAAACCTCAGACTACAAAATGTTTCCTTACCACCTGGTTAGTACCACTGGTACTGTTGGTACTAAAGGTACCACTGGTAGTACTGGTACTTCTCCCCACTCTGAGCTTCTATAGCATTTACTCATTTATTCATTCAAACAGCAAATACTTATTGTGTCCTATTACCTACCAAGAGCTATCTAGGCCCTGAGATACAGCAGTGAACAAATAAGTCCTTGCCCTTGGGAACCTACACCGAAATGAAGTGAAACAGACAATATCAAGCAAAGAAATAATATATAATATGTCAGATGTGATAGCTCCTGTGATGAAAAATAAAACAGGGAAGGAAACAGATAATGGGGGATCTTATTTTAGATAGGGTGAAGTCCCCCCTGCTAAAGTGACATTTGAGCAGAGAGATGCATAAAGTGGGAAGAAGTTTGCAGGTTGAAGGAACATCAAGTAAAGGCCATTCAACCAGGAGTGGGTTTGGAGTTGTAGGAACAGCACTGACTTGCTTTGTTCATTTGACTTCTCTTTGGATATAGGCTCCATTCATTATTGCCCTTCACATGAGTCTGAGCTGTTTCTCTTAAACACGTTTTCAGTTTATGGAGGCTAAGCACGATAACTTCACCTTCTTTATAATGTTGCTCTTCTTCCTACTCCCAAATCCCCTCCATCAGTCCAGTGTCTTCATGAGGCTATCAAGAAGTGTTCACTGACTAAATGTGAGCTAGGATTTATTCGTGTTCTTGATGTATTATATACATTATAAGGCACTCGTACTTTCCTTACCTGGCTGATACTAAAAAAGAACACTCCATAACCACTAAAAGGAAAGGGTGGGTGGTGAGGAGGAGGGTGCAGAAACAGACAAAATGTCCTCAGAGTACCAATTTCAGGAGCCTGTGAGTCTGTTTCAAGGGCAAGAACTAGAATACTTGTGGCAAGAAATACTTGTGTTTCTGCAGATTTCAGTGTGGTAGGGGTGGACTGGGAACCAGAATTAGACGGACAACTCCAAAAAATCAATTTAGTAAATTGTAGTGTGTGAGTTGATTAAGTATTGATCAGTGACCCAGCTCAGGTCTGAAACAGCCTCAGAACCACCTTCTGAATAAGCCATAAAGCAAAAGAATTATGCACTGATTTAACCGGTAATCTGATTGGGGAAGCTGTGAAGTCCTTGGGAATAGGAAGTTAAGAAAGTTTGAAAATTCACTTAAATGTTTGTCTTTTTAAAAATCAATGCTCCAAACATTACTAAGGCAAACAAGATTAATTAAGGAACAGATGGTCTGGAAAACTCTGGATTCATTCTTATTTGAAACTCAGGAAGTACCTGATCCAGATTTCATTAGGTATTTTAGGATACATTTAGCATGTAAATTCTTTAGGTGCTGAGTTTGAATAGATCTCATGTTGTAGAGTAGCAGTGCAGTCTTTGGACCCCAGCAGATCCGGTGACATCAAAACTATTTTCATAATGAAGGTAAGATGTTATTTTCTATTTACTATGTCCCGGTGGTAGGGAAATCAGCTGGTGTCTTTGCAGGAATCAAGAAGATAGCATCAGACATTGTGTTCTTTGTTGCCATGTATTCACTGTTAAAAAAAAAAAAGTCTTACTTAAGACTGTCCTTGACAAAGCAGTGAAAATTTATGAAATTTCAGCCCTTGACTACGTGTCTTTTAAATATTCTGTACATATTAAGTACATCTTCTGCATACCAAAGTACAATATTTGTCTATAGGAAAAGCCATTGTTTGAGTTCCAGGCTGAGTAACACTTTTACTTAAACGAATGTCTACGAACTATCATTTTATCAAAAATGAATGAAGTGGCAGGGGGAACCTGGGTGGCTCAGTCAGTTAAGCATCTGCCTTTGGCTCAGGACATGATCTCAGGGTCTTGGGATGTAGCTCAGCTTCAGGCTCCCTGCTCAGCGGGAATACTGCTTCTCCCTCTTCCTCTGCGCTCTGTCCCCGCCGCCCCACTCTTGCTCTCTCTCTCAAATCAATAAATAAAATCTTTTTAAAAAAATGAATGAAGTGGGTATGTCACTTTAAGGAAAATAATTGCTATTAAGTGCTAATGATAACATTTAAGCCTTCAAATGAAAATTCAAATTTTGGAAAAATTTGTATCTACCACTGTGAGCTTGAAGCTTCCCCAAATTTAAAAGGGACTTTTAGGATGAGATTTGCATTTATTACGTGGATATAAACTAATGTGATATTTTGACCTTGATTAATGAAATGTGTCAACATTTGGAAGATCTGCATAACTCAGTGAACCTGTAATTTTCAAATGATCAATGCATGTTGTTACAAAGCATGCATGTGTAAAAGATCCATTCAAAATATAACATACACCAGTGAATTTTAATGTAACACAGTACAAAAAGTTCATTGATCTAGTTTCTGATTCCACACTGCAATAACCATTAATAACTTGTCAAGTTTTGGTGTCATATCAAAAAATAAGATCCACAATTATCTGAAAGACCATTAAAACATTCTTTCTTTTTCTAACTACACATCTGTGTGAGGCCAGATTTTCTTTATATTTTCGACCAAAGCAACACATGGCAAAAATAGAATGCAGAAGCAGATATGTGGATCCAACTATCTTTAGTTAATCCAAATATCAAAGATATTTGCAAAAGTGTGTAAAAATGACTCCCTTCTTGCTAGATTTTTCTGTCTTGGAAAATATAATTATTTTTCATTAAAAATATGTTATTTATATTAACATGTAATGAGGTTGCCCCTGTTATTTTTAAATTAATAAGTATTTAAATATTCCTAGGCTTAATTTCTAATATGATAAGTATCAATAGACATAAATTGATATAGACATATCTCTTTAGGCTGTAAACTCTTTACAGTCCTTAATAATTTACGTAAAGTATCCTGAGCCCAAAGTGTGGGAGAACTGCTGCTATCAAGGGTTAATAATTATTATATAATAAAATAATCTAATGAGGATCAGCAACATAGAAAACAGTCTCACTTTCTCTGGTTGGCATGAATGCATACATAGATAAGAGGACTCTGTACATGCATGGATAAATAGATAAATGCTTTCTCCTCGCCTCAGACCTTGGGGGCAGGGAATTGAGTTAATCACAAATCTCAGTCTATGATTAATGATCCCTGTAAAGCTCTGCTCCTGTTTTATTTAAACTCTTCTAATGTGTTTGCTATGTATCCATTTTTGGGTTTGTGTATCTACTTGTGAAACACATATTATGGTTTTATATTGCATATATTTTTAGATTTACATAAATGGTACTATGATATATATATATATATATATATATATGGATATTTATATCTATATACATATATATAATTTTCTTTTTTTATCTTAGCATTATATTTTAAAGATCTAGCCTTGGTATCACATGCTGATAAGAAAAGCCAGACAGACAAGTCATCTGACTTATGTATATTTTCCTCATCATACACAGCTAGAGATTTTATGATGGCATATGAAAATTTTACCCTTTACATGACAAATATGAAAAACCACCTCTAAGCTATAAAATTCATACAACCAAATACAAAATGACCTTACCAATTGCTTTCAAAGTCCACGCCATTGAACAGCTTTTGTTGACGGTCTATGTGGGCCTTGTGCTTGTTCCACCATCAGAGTTTCTTATAAACATGAGATGGACTGCAGAACTTCATTTTGTCTCCCCAACTATATGATCTTAGGCAAATTACTTAACCTCTCTTTCAGTGTTCACTGTAGAGTGGGATTAATAATAGTACCTGCTTTATGGTGTTGATGTATGAGTTAAATGAACTGATATTTGTAAAGTGTTGAGAATGGTACCTGGAACATAGGAAGCATTATGTAGGTATTTGTGAAGTGAAATGAAATGAATGAAAAGAATATGCCACCTGAGAGCATCTAACTTGTTCCTATGAATCATAATTTGCTTTTACCATTAAAGCATTTCTCCCCTTTATCTTCCTGAGGAAAGTGTTTTGGTAATAAAACATCTCTCAATGATTATAGATAGAGGTAGGAAGATCTTACTCTGTTATTTTATAGGCATTCAGTTTTCATACCTTGTAAAGAAATTTTGAAAACCCCAAGAATGACATCATATTCTTTAAAACTTTATATAAAAGTTCTAAGTAATGATTAGATTCTTAGAATAAGAATCAGGAGCAGAGATTCATTGATCAAAAAGATTCTTGTGTGTTTAGAACAAGAAAATAAAAGGACTATACATTTCACGTCAAATATAGTAAGTTGCCAAGCTCTTTAGGGACCACAAAGTTATCCTCTTTCTCCTCCCAAGACTTCTATGACTTCATCATTCTCTCCTGGCCATTAAAACAGAATTCCCAGCAACAGGAGCTGTTAAGTCAGAGCAACTACAACAGCCTTCAGGTGCTTTCTATGACCAAGTAATTCCTGGCATGAGGCATTACATTTTTCATTACTTTTATCCTTATCACTGATGAGGATGTCATTTTGGAAGCACTAACTGAATACCAGAAAAAGATGAGCATTTTTAATGGGATCTGAAGAAATCTTTCAAATGAAAGACCAGTGATGGGATGAATTTCCTAATTTGAAAGCAGACTAAATTAATTGTTTCAGACTGTTTTCCATTATAGGCCATTGCTAACTTTTTTTCCAAGAGTGCTTGCAATCACTTACTTTTCAGATTGGGTGCCCTGGAATAAAGCCAGATTAACTCTGAGCTGTGAATTTTACAAACGCTCTTGTTTAACCTATAATCGATTTAAATAGAGCCATTCTACAAAATGCAAACATGGTAATTGGTGCAATTTTATTTTTTTGCGTGAAACAGCATTCAAGAATATGCTGGCTTTGACTTTCTGGATCTTTGCACAGCCAGAAGTCTGGCAGAATAATCACTGAAGTTCAAATTAGAGCCCCAGATGGAAACACAAACAGGGGCCACCACTGTGTCTGTTTCATGCTTCGAAGCTCAGTTCTGGACAGAAATGTGTTTCTAGTTAAAATGTAATCATTTCCAATTCCTTCTGATCACTGGATCATATTGTAAAGAAACAGCCTGAGGACTACAATTGCTTTTAATTACCACTGAACGTTGATTGAAATTTTCATTTCCTTTCCATACTTTGTATTTTTATAGAACAAACAAGAATAAAATAAAGATATGGCCTCTTTATACTTTAAGTGTATTTTGAGAAAGATCTTTATTTAACATTACCCTCTTTGAATTAGAATTTCTTTGTCAGGATTGGATTTTCCCAGCTTTCCTTTATCATGGATTGCCTGCTGAAAGAGCCAAGTTAGTTTAATATTCTTGAATGGTCAGGTTTAAAATTAAAATTTTTTAAAATTCAGTAAGACTCAAGAGAATTCATATGCTTCTCTGATTAAAGAATTTAAAACTGTAAGATAGGGGCGCCTGGGTGGCACAGCGGTTGAGCGTCTGCCTTCAGCTCAGGGCGTGATCCCGGGATTGTGGGATCGAGCCCCACATCAGGCTCCTCCACTGTGAGCCTGCTTCTTCCTCTCCCACTCCCCCTGCTTGTGTTCCCTCTCTCGCTGGCTGTCTCTATCTCTGTCGAATAAATAAATAAAATCTTAAAAAAATAAATAAGTAAATAAAACTGTAAGATACTTTCGACAAGGTTTTCTTCCAACTGCACCATGCTTCTACCTCCCCACACCATTTTAAAAATTGAATGTATACCAAGATTATTGTGAGAGACAAGGTATAAAACAAATGAATCAAAAAACTAAAAATATCCTCTCATGATAAAGCTTTATGGAATATTCAATATTTGAAATTCTACATTAGTTTTGCTCTTCATATATTATTGGAATGCTATAAATAACAACTATTCTTCTTTTTAGCTGGGACGTAAGACATGTATCCTAAAACCCACCTAAAAATTTTGGGTGAATAGTGGCACCCAAATTCTGCTTAAAATAGGAATAAATGGCAAATAAAAAGATGTTGCATGGCCTCATGTGATTTGTTCTACAGTGTTTCATTCTGAACAACCTACATGGTGAAAGTAAATGTACTTTTTCATGCCTTTCTGATTATTTCAAGGTTTCTATCACAGATCGAAGAAAAATGTCTTAGGAAGTTGATTGTACTGTAGAAATACATGATCTCCAAAACGTATCCCATGTTTGGGTTTCCCAAGGAGACACTAGAAATAAAGAGAGGAAATTTATATGTATATCTAGTAAGGTTTCATAAAGCAGTATGTTTAACCAATCCACAAAATGTTATTAATAGCATTTAAGCTGTGGAGTCAGAGATGCCTAGGTGGTTCAAATCCATCTTACTAATTCTGCGACCTAGAGCAAATAACTCAACCTCTCTGTGCTTAAAATTTCTTGCCTGATAAGTGACTAATTATAACCCCTCCCTCAAGAGTTCTGGAGAGAATTAAATCCGATAAAATGAAGTATTTGGCACAATAACAGAAACATAGTTCTGAACAACAATTATAGTTGTTATGGTTAAGTATATGGCAATACACAAAAAGTATAAACTACTGTCCCTGCCTTTGGAAATATTTTCTCACTGAGGTTTTGATACACATACGTGAAAAGCTGTATTTATTGCAAATCAGAATATGATTCAATGTATCTAATAAAAGCTTTAGTACCCTAGAGAGGAAGAAATTGCTCTGGAATGCAGTTGTCTGACAAGGCTTAATGGGAGAGAGAGGATTTGAGTTGAACTATAAATGAGATGGAAGATTCAGATATTGAGAAAGGAGGTGTGGTTTATTTCAGATGTGAGCAATGGAGGGGAAAATGGTCATTTGCATGGGATTTTGTGGGATATCTCTAGACCAGTGAATATGTGCATTGGCTAGAGTGAAAGGTTATTCTTGTCAGAGAGAGTGTTGAGAAAGTGTGGAAAGTAGCTTATGGATATCCTTAAAGGCCCTGGAGTTTTTTGAGTAGGGGAATGAAATGATAACAGTTGAGGAAGATTTATTTGGTTGCTTCCTGTTAGGTGAGCTAAAGGAAGGATCAGATGGAGGAAGGATGCTGAATCAAGGGATAATTTATGTGCGGAACAGGATAGAGGTTCATGAGATTGAAAAAAGAAGATAATAATAATAATAATATGAAATTAGATAATGTAGTTTACAACCATAACCTAGTTTGATCCTCTTAACAACCCTAAAAAATACTGCTAGACAGAGAAAATGATATGAGTTAAGTCTGGTTTTCTGATTCTAGAACTCAAGCATTTAACCATTGTCCCATAGTGCCTGCTCCGTATGAGAAAACTGGTGCCTAGAAGTTCATGCATTATTTCCCTCACAAAATAGTTTCTTTTTAGATCAAATCCTAGCTTAAACAATATTGTATAAATAAAGAAGATCAACCAAATTAGAAAAGCAAAGTTGGGAAAGCTTCAGAGTGAACAGAAGGAAAGCCTTCGGGTGTGTCCTGGTTGGAGCTTTTTGGCGTGGAGAAACTGCAGGCAGGCTACCTAGAAGCAGGGCATCTTGTGTGATTGGTTAGGGGTCTGTACTTGACTTTCTCTGCTTGGTCCTAAATTGAAAGTGGGGACAAAAAGCAGGGAAGCTGTCAGTTATTAATCAAGTCCTGACCATTTTGGGCTGATTTTTACAGATGTTATAATTTGGCTTCCTGGGTTGTCACTAGAGATAGCAATCTGGCTTCCTGTAAGTCTGACTTACAGTTGCCTGGCTTCCTGGGTTGTTTACTGTATATAGAAGGTTGGTTTTCTGGGCAGGTCGGTATAGTTTGTGAGTCAAAGTTCTATTTTCATATATGGCCTATCCATTTTCCATTTGTATATTCAGTCTCTCAATATTTTTTAGAGCTTAGTTGCCTTTGAACTCCTTAAGTACTTTCTGATTCTGGTGAAAGAAAGCATTATTCAAGACACAAATGCTAGAAGTCTAACTGAAAATTTATTTGGGAGTACAAAATTAAAATTGAGTATCTGAGGCTTATAGACATACAACATTTTCTCACAGAGCCTACAATATGCCTAATCTACATGTGCGTGGTTGTATATTTCAACTCAGCTTCATGCCCACCCTCTTTCTAAATTCTCCCTTCCATTGCAGGGGAGGATCCTGGGAACTACCTTTGCCAGAATCCCTAGCCAGCAGATTTTAGGTAGGATTCTCCAATGAGAGGTTTTTCCTTGAAATATAAAATGGGGGAAAAATCCCTTATTCCTCAGTGGCAGCCATGGGCAGGCAGGACTGGGAGATGGTTACTGTGAAGTTTTGCCAGTGACTTCCACACATCCTCCTCTCTGAGAAACACTCACTTTGGTGAAGCAGCTAAGGTCAATGGAGGTAGCTTTCCTAATATCCTTGTACTTCTAGTTTTCCTGAAATTTTGCAGGGGTTTCCCTGACATTTGCTCTCCTAGCCCTTCAGATGGTTCGGTAAGTCTCTAGTTCCCAGGGTTAAACCCCATTTTGTTCAAAATACCTACTGTGATTTTTGTTCTTCTGACTGACCCTGAGGAATGATCAGGCATTCTACCAAAAATAGGGGTGTACACATTCTCTGAGAATATTCTGGATGAAACTGGAAACTATTGTTAAATAGTGAAGACAAGATAGAGGCACAGCATGAAGATAGAAGCAGAGAGTCTAAGATGCTACACTGCTGACTCTGAAGATTAGGAAAGGGACAAGAACCAAAGAAACCTGTAGAAGGCAAGATATACAAAGAGAGATCTATGCAGTCCCTCATGTGAGTAAGAAATTAATTCAGCTCTTCTGGAATAAGAGCTGTTCTTCTTGGCCACTGTACAGCAGAAAACATTGACTTTAGGAATGATACTGTCCATTTGAGAACTGGAACACAGCTATTTTGAACTGCAGAGCAACAGTCTGAGGGATGAGATCCAATAACACTATTTTTACATAACGGGAAGCCCGGGACTGAAACACTTTCATACTGGATGGTAGATGGACAATGGCACAAGGTCATGTTGGTCAGTGAAACCAAAAGCAAGGCTTATTCAAGGGAATCATCCAAGATGGGAATATCATCTTTATGCCAAATGCATATGTAACATAGTGTCTGAACCTGAATCACACTTGTCCAACTTGCAGTGATTTCTTAGGCTTGGTACAAGGAGTAATGGACTTTCAGGAACTTTTGGCCAAGATGCCTACAAAACTAAATTATGCAACAGCAAGACTTAGTCAACTGGAAAACTGTCATTGTGAGATCTGCCAGGTGAGTAGACTTTTCTGTAGAGATCAAGTCTCTTGGGTTGATGGTGAACACTGCAGGAACTGAACATGCCAAATGGTGCTGTGGAGTATTGAAGGATGCCCCATCCCCCTCTCAGTTGCTCCCCAGACTCCCTCCCCATGCACATTACTGGCCAGTGCTATAAAGTCTGCTGACCAAAATGTATCTATACAGGAAAAGTTCTTGCAGAAGGCCAGTGGATTTTAACTAAAAGCTACTGGGAATGCTGAGGTGAAGTTTTAGTAAAAATTACAGAAGCATTCCCTCTTTTGAACTGCTCAGAAAAGGATCACATGCAGTAGAAGTTATAACTTTTGTACAGACAGACCTAAATGTGGTGAAAACTTACAGCGCAAAAACTGGAATACAAAAGCTTCTCATGAGTGCAAGAACAGTTACATCTGTGTCCAGAGAGACTCTACCTGCCATGAGAATATTGATGAGTGTGCACCTAAAATGCATTACTGTCACGCCAATGCTGTCTGTGTCAACTTGCCTGGGTGACATCGCTGTGACTGTGTCCCGAGATACATTTGTGTGGATGACTTCTGTACAAAATAGGATGAATGTGGCTGCAGGCAGCACACCTGTGATGAACATGCCATCTGCACCAATACTGTCCAGGGACACAGCTGCACCTACAAACTGGGCTGAGTGGGGAACAGGACTGTCTGCAGAGTATTCTGCCAAGAGGGTAGCAGATATGGAATATCGTGGCTCCAAACAAATGTGTTTGTCTTCTGGAGTCAAAGGAAGCCACTGCAAGAAAGATATTGATGAATGTACAGGGGGAATCATTGAGTGCCACAACCACTCCTGTTGTATTATCCTGCCAGGGTGGTACCACTGTAAGTGCAGAAGCAATTTTTAGGATGATGGAGTCCTGTATTGACATTGATGAATGTGCCATAAAAACTCATACCTGTTGGAGGGATTCTGCCTCTATCAACCTGGCAAGGGGATTCAACTGCCTCTGTCTTTCTGGGCCCTCTGCTCTGGTGACTGCCCCCACGGAGAACTGCAGTGCAATAGGCAGGTGTGAACCTTGAAAGAAAACAGTTCTGTCTGTTCCTGCAAGGACCAAAAGATATTCTGTCAATAGACAGCTTATGATTGCTGGAATCCAAATGTTGACCTTTTCTGTTGCCCAAAGTGTGAGACCAGGGTCACAAGTCTATATTTAGATCAAAATGGACACAAGATCTATCAAAGTGGAGACAATTGGACTTACAGCTGGCAGCAGTGCTGGTGTCTGGAAGAAGAGGTAGATTACTGGCCACTTACTCCAATTTGAGCTGTGAGTACACAGCCATCTTGGAAAAGCATTGATGTCCCCACTGTATCTGTGACCTAGTTGAAAACATTGCCTATGACATCAGAAAAACTTGCCTGGATGGCTGTGGCATTTCAAGGCTTAGCAGCTCAGTGTGAACATGGCTGGATCTCCTTGTACAACCTGCAAATGCAAGGATGGAAACGCCTGCTGTTCTGTGAATTTGGAGTGTTTTCATAATAATTAAAGTATTTAAAATGGATTCATCATCACAGGAGAAAAATGGACAAAATGACCATCCAATGTAATGACGAACAGAAGTTGATGTTTTCTACCACAGAGTGTTATCAAAGTCTGCATCTGAGAAAAGTGTTTGGGGAATGCATTTTGGACCTACCACTTTGTTCATTCATGCTAACATAGTCTAGATGACCTACAGTGCAGTGCATTCAAGTCTTTGGTTGTTAGAAGTTTCCCATGTTGCAAATCATGTTTCCCTTATCAGATCATTTGCAAATACATTTAAATGATCTCATGGTAAATGTTGATGTTATTTTTGGTTTATTTTGTGTACTAACATAATAGAGATTCAAGTTCCTTTATTTTTTTTTTTTGGACTTTTGGATCAAATTCTACAAATAAAGCTGCCTATTGTGATTTTTGTCACCCCAAACAAACAGACACACACACACACACACACACACACACACACACACACACACACACACACAGCAAAAACAATTGCGAGAAAAATAGTAAATGTTTTAGGTCCTGTATTAGACTTAACTTCTTTTTTTGTTGTTGTTTTTTTTAGGATTTATTTATTTGAGAGAGACAGAGTTGTGAGGAAGGGCAGAGGGAGAGAGAGAATCTGAGAATCTCAAGCAGACTCCCTGCCAAGCAGGAGCCTGACACAGGGCTTGATCCCACAACCCTGAGATCATGACATGAACTAAAGTTAAGAGTCAGACACTTAACTGACTGAGCCACCCAGGCGCCCCTAGACTTAACTTCTTAATATGAGTATCATTTCTTATTTTTCTTTATCTTCCCAGTGTTTAGCACAAAGTTTTGCACAAATCAGTCATTCAATAATATCTGTTAAATCAAGTTGAATTCACTATACAGATGAAAAAGAAACAGGAATTTTGAAGCAGACCAAGTCAGAAAAGCAGTTGATCAAAAACGAAAGTAAGTATAGAAAGAAAACAATAAAATCATAAGTGACAGTGAAAATCTATATCCTGCTAAGGCCCCTCTACAAAGAGGAAATTTAAGATCAAAGCATTAATTAGGATCAGTCTTTGAAATATCCTATGGTTTATTTTTGGTTCTATTTTACTTTTTAATGCCTTTCCTCATTTTCCTTTATTTCTATTGCTGTTAACTCCTTCCAAACTAATCTCAAATCTCTTTACTTTCTGCCATCTCTGTTGTTACTAGCCTAACCCAAGCAATGCTTAGGTCACTGGGACTTCTGCAGTAACCTCTCAACTCAGCTTTCTGTGCCCATTCCAGTGCCCCCAGTTCATTCTCTAGATCTGCACTGTCCAGGACAGTAGCCACCAGAGACATGTGGCTACTGGAGCACTGGAAATGCTGCAGGTTTGAATTGACATGTGCTGTAAGTTTAAAATTCACACAAGGGAAAAAAAATATACACACTAAATTTCAAAGACTTAGTATGGAAAATAATGTAAGACGTCAATAAACTTTTACACTGATAAGATAATGATCTAATGGTTTGGATATGTTGGGTTAAATAAAATCTATCAGTAAAAATAATTTGATAGATTTCTTTTTACTTTTGAAAACGTGACTAATAGAAAATTTAAATGTCCTGTGTGGCTTGCAATGTATTTCTATTGGGCAGCCCTGCTCTCGACCGTAATCAGTGATCCTTTTAAAACAAAAGTGTGTTCATGTCATTACCTTGCTTTAAACCTTGCACATAGGATAAAAACCAAGATTTTAATGTTGCCTTCAAGCACCTGTCTAATCTGGCCCCTGCCTACCTCTCCAGCCCCACATCCTCCTCCTCAACCCTGATAGCTTCATCCTTCTTTCAGTTACACTCTTCTCTTCTTAGCTGCATTCCTCTCACATGTTATTTCCTACCTGAAGTGCTTTTCTCATTCTTTATGTGTCCAGTTCCTACTCATCCTTTAGGTCTCAGCTGAAATGTTACTATGTTACTACATGAGGAGGGTATTACCTGACAGTTTGTAATCTTAGCATGAGCTGTCATAACAAAATGAGACAGGTGGCTGGGTGGTTTAAACAACAGAAATTTGTTTTCCCACAGTTCTGTAGGCTGGAAGTCTGAGATCAGAGTGCTAGCATGGTTAGGTTCTAGTGAAGGCTCTCTCCCAGGCCACAGGTGGCCACCTTCTTCATGTGTCCTCATACGGCAAAGAAAAAGAGACAGAAACTCTGTTATCTCTTCTTATAAGGGCACTATTCCTATCATAAAGGCCTCATCTAAACTTAATTATCTTCCAAAGACCCCCATCTCCAAATACTATCATATTAGGGGTTAGGGATTCAATATATGAATTTTGTGGGGCAATTGCAATTCACTCCATAGCATTCCCCAATCAATATTAGATCTGCTATTATTTTATCTTACAGCAATAGGTCTTGTCCTGTGTAATACTTATCACAATTTGTAATTATGTATTTATTACTTTGACAGGGATAGCATTGCAGAGTGCTTATTCAGTAAATGGTTATGTCAACATTTTTCTTGGGCTTATGTACTTTTAGAGATAGAAGGAAACAGATGTCATCTAGACAAATGTCTTTGTTTTAGATGTGAGGAAACTGCTACGGTTTTACCTTTATTTAAAAAGGGTGAGTTCTCTTTTTTGTGATGTATATCTTATAGAGTTAGTAATCTTTAGACTGAGAAGCTGTATGATAGTACAATTTATCATACTATGATAAAGTATGATAGATGAGATGAGGAGGTCCTGCACACTGGTATCAGGAATGCACAGGCTTACCTCATATCTTGGAATTATTTAACATGGACTCACTCTGTAATGCTGTGTGTGAGGGAGAGTGTGAGAGGATAAGCCTTTAAATTTCAAAGAAGCCTGATCTATCTTTGCTAGTTCTAAGTAACGCAAGTTTTTTTTTTTTTCAAATAATTGAAATTATATGAAAAGAGTGAAGTTGATTGTAGTTGTTATCTCTTAGCTTTGTCTGTCTGATGAAGTCTTGATTTTTGAAAGATATTTTCCCTGGGTATAGAATTTTAGGTTTATAGTACTTGAAAGATATTTCCAATTGTTTTTTGCCTTTCTTGTCTTTGCTCCTAAGTATGTAACGTATCTACTTTTCTCTGGCTACTTTTAAGATTGTCACTTTATTGCTGGTTGTCAAATACTTAATTACAATGTAATCATGTACAATGTAAACCATGACTTTCATGGTTTTGTTTATATTCATTCTGCTTTGGGTTTGTTGAGCTTCCTGGATGTGTGGGTTAATAATTTTTATTAAATTGAAAAAAAAAAGTTTAGCCATTTTTTCTTCAGATATTTTTTTTCTGTCCTTCTATCTTCTCTCCTTTGAGACTCCACTGTCCCACAAATAATTTTTTCAATTTTTTGGTCTCAGTGCTTAATTTTGCATAGTTTCCTTTGCTATATTTTGAAGTCACTTGATTTTTTTTTTTCTTTAGCAGTGTCTAAGCTATTGCTAAACTTCTCCAGTGTAGTTTTACATCTCAAATCATGTACTTTTTTTTTTTTTAATCTCTCAAAGTTCCATGCAGGCTTTTCTTATGTCTTTTGCTTTTCTTTTTATGATGATTATGTTTTGCTCTACCATTTTAAACATATGGGTCATAGTTACACTAGCCATTTTAATATCCTTGTCTGTTGGTTTCATCATCTCTTCCATTTTTGTGTCTTTTTCTCTTGGTTATGGGGTCATATTTTCTGCTTCTTTCCATATCTAGTACTTTTAAATTGAGGTATAATTGACATTAATATTATATTATTTTCAATTGTACAACATAATAATTTGATATCCATATACATTGCAAAATTATCACCACAATAGGCTTAGGTAACATCTGTCACCTTAACATAGTTACAAAACTTTTTTTTCTTATGATAATAATTTTCGAAGTCTACTCTTGCAGACCTTTCAAATATGCAATACAGTATTATTAACTATAGACACAATGCTGTACATTACATCTCCATGACTTATTTGTTTTGTGTTTGGAAGTTCTTACCTTTTGACCCCTTTAACTCGTTTCTCCCACCCACCCAATACCTTCAATAGCCACCACTCTGTTCTCTGTGTCTATGAATTTGGGGTTTTGGGTTTTGTTTTTTTTTTTCAAAATTTCACATACATGTGAAATCATAGTATGTGGAATCATACAGTATTTGTCTTTCTCTCTCTGCCTTATTTCGTTTAGCATAATACCCTCAAGATCCATCCATGCTGTCATAAATGACAAGATTTCCTTCTTTTTATGGCTGAATAGTATTCCATTTATACCATGTTTTCTTTTTTCATTCATCCATCAATGGATACTTATGTTGTTTCCATATCTTGGTTATTATAAATAATGCTGCAGTGAACATGGGGATATATATATATCTTTTTGAGGTTGCATTTTAGTTTTCTTCAAATAAATACCAAAAAGTGGAATTGCTGGATTATATGGTAGTTTTATTTTTAATATTTTGAGGAACCTCCCTACTGTCTTCCATAATTGTTGCTCCAGTTTACATTCCCACCAGCAGTGTACAAGGGCTCCCTTTTCTGCCTTACCAACATTACTTATTTCTTATCTTTTTGATGATAGCTATCCTCATAGGTGTGAAGTTATATCTCATTGTGGTTTTGATTTTCATTTCCCTGATGATTAGTGATGTTGAGCATCTTCTCATTTAGGGCATCTGTATATCTTCTTTGGAAAAAATGTCTTTTTAGATCTTCTGCCCATTTTTTAAGTGGATTGTTTGTTTTTTGGGTGCTGAGTTGTATGATTCTTTATCATACCTGGTCTTTGTAATTGGATGCAAAACATTGCTAATTTTGCATTATTGTTACTGTGTTTTGTTGTCGTCCTTTAGATAACATTTGATTTTCTTCCGCATGCCATTAACTTACTTAGAATAAGTAGTTAGAGACTCTCTTTTAAGCTTAGCTAGAGTGAATGTAGAGCAGCTTTAGTATAGAGTTATTTTAGTCATTCTACTAAGGCCTTCTGGGGATTCTTCCTAAGGCCCTGTGTATTACAAGATCTTTTTACTTTGGCTAGTAGGAACACAAACTATTCCCAGCAGAACTATTCCTACACATTGTTTTGCCTGTTCTTTTCCTCGTAGCCACCGCCCCCCCCCCCCCCAGCCTCAGGTATTTTCTTCATATACATGCACTGATTAATATAGAGCTGAAAGACTCAAAGAGAGCCCTCTGCAAATTTCTTACAATCTCTCTCAATATATGAGTTCTCTTCTTTCTGGTGCTCTGCTCCATAAAATCTAGTCATCTTGGTCACCTTAAACTCCAATCTCTGTGCTTTCAACTCAGTGAGACTACCATACTGCATTTGGTCTCTTTGTTCTATGTCTGGAAACTCTCTCTGGTCAGTAAGACAGTGAGTCCTAGAGCTCTTCTTGTTTGTGTCCCTTTCCTTGGGGATTACATTCCTGTGGTGTGTTGTCCAATGTCTGAAAACTGTTTTTTTCCCCATATATTTTATATTTGTTTAAAGCGAAGGATAAATCAGTTCCTTATTACTCCATTTTGCCCAGGACCCGAAGTCCCCATTTATTTGTCTTCTATAAGAAAGCACTATGTCTTTTGTACCTCATAGACTCAAAGAATTTTAGAACTCAGCAGACTCCTAGAGGACATCTAATCTAAGTCATTATAGATATCTGGTAAAGGATACTCAGACATGAAGAAAAACACACAAAAATATGACTTTATGCTGTATAGGAAGACATTTTATTCCAGCTATTGAAATAACAGCATTCATACCACAATTGCCAAAATAGAATTATCAATGATGACATTAAGAGTAGAGTAATAATGTTCTGGGCATTATCACTAGTTAAATCATCTTTAGGAGGTGCCTATATGATCACCCTTAGTGAGTCCAAAGATGAAAAAAAATCACAATTTAATTCTGTTGGCTGCTAGTTTCCATTGCTGTCAAATGTTTGGGCTGTAGGACTCCTTTTCCTTTCCGGGAACCATTTCAGTAATTGGTTGACTCCAGCCTCTAACTGCCTTCTTAATACTTTTTTCCTCTTCAGAGACACTGGTGGTATTTTACTGACGCTTATCTACCTACTATCTACTTAAAAGCAACTTCAGTTTGTTTTAAAATGTACCTGAATCTAAAATCTCTTTACTGCCCATCCTCCTTGTTCTTTGCCCTGCCTCTTTCTAGATGGTACTCTCTTTAATACCAACTTTGTAAAGATTTCCACCCAGTCCACTAAAGTGGAAATGTGAAACTTGAGGCTCCTGTCAAGTGCTACTATTGAAAAGGGGCTTACATTTAGGAAAACACTTGCTCTTTCTTTTACTACCATAGAACATGGCACAGTGCAAAATGGATTTCTATTGAAATCTCATTTCTAACTGAGTTATAGATCAGACCATGGTTAAAGATTTTAGTAATAATGTGATATCGTGATATAATAAGCAATATAAGTATATCTGGTCTTTGTCCCCATTTTTTGGCCAGAGCCTCATTTTAATTTCCTAAGTGATAAGAGCTACAAAGGCTAAAGAAGATTTCTCTTGTTTTTCATAACAAGTCCCACTCCTGGCAGGGAGCCACTAAAATCCTTTGAATATCCTAATTGATAAGAGTCATAAAGGTGTCTTGATATTCATAACAAACACATTTCAGCCACATCTGAGTTTATGTTACTGAGGTGGTTTTTGGAAAACTCCTATATAATCACAGGATGGGGGCTGGCTGCTAAAGGAACTAACCATGTGATTAGAGGTTTAGAACTTTTGGCCCCACCCTCTGACCTCAGGGGATGTAGAAGGGCTAGAGATTGAGTTAATCACCAATGGCTAATTATTAAATTAATCATGGCTACATAATGAAGCCTCTATAAAAATCTTAATCAAAGGGGTTAGGAAAGCTTCTTGGTTGGTGAGCGTATGGAGGTGCTGGGAGGGTGAGCGTATGGAGGGTGCTTATCCTATGCATCTCTTCCACCTGACTTTTCTTGAGTTGTATCCCCTTTATAATTAACTGTTAATTTCATGAGTAAATTGTTTTCCTGAGTTTTATGAGCCACTTTAGCAAATGATCAAACTTGGGAAAAGGGTCATGGTATCTCTGATTTAGAGCCAATTAGTCACAAGCACAAGTGACAACCTGGACTTGTGATTGGCATCTGAAGTTGAAGGGAGAGGGCATTCTTGTAGTACTACGCCCTTAACTTGTGGTGTATGATGCAAATTCAGCAATAAGTTAAATCATAGTATACCTACTTGGTATCCAGAAAGCTAGAGAATAGTTGGGTGTGGAAAACCCACACATCTCGTGTCAGAAGTGAAGTATTAGAAGTAGTTGAGTAAAAGTAGAGGAGAAATGCAGAATATTTTCCTCTTTCAAGCAATATGTATTTTCTATTACTAAAAATATATATACACAGAATAGTTTAAGATAATCACACAACATTCTAGTAGGTTTTATAATTATTTCCACAATTTCTGACCTCTTCTTTCCAATATGCACACATTTTAGAGGTAGTTATTATCATAGTATCAATTTTTTTATTTTTACTTATTTACTTATTTATTTATTTTTTAAACTTTATTATTTTTTTAAAGATTTTATTTATTTATTTGCCAGAGAAAGAAAGAGAGAGAGAGAGAGAGAGAAGCAGGCTCCCCACTGAGCAAGGAGCCCATTGTGGGACTCAATCCCAGGACCCTGGGATCATGACCTGAGCTGAAGGCAGATGCTTAACCATCTGAGCCTCCCAGGTGCCCCCATAGTATCAATTTTTTAAAAAAGAAAGAAGGAAAGTTAAAACTACCAGGGAAATAATTCCATATCTCCATGGCTTTTCCTATTTTTCAACACTCCACCCCTTTTAAAATGATATTTCTTTCAATTACTTAGACAACTGAAATGCTTTGGAGAAAATTAAACTATACCTTAACTTATTGTTATATTTTATAACAGCATCTATTTTTAACATAAAATTTTTAACGTAATTTATATCTACCAACAATATCTGATTCGTGGATTTTATTGAAAATGAGACACCTGGGATGCCTGGGATGCCTGGATGTCAGTTAAGATGTCCAACTCTTGATTTCAGCTCAGGTGGTGATCGCGGGGTAGTGAGATGGAGCCCTGCTTGGGCTCTGCTCAGTGGGGAGTCTGCTGGAGATTCTCTTTCTCCCTCTCCTTCTGCCCCTCCCCCCACTTGTTCTCTCTCTCTCTCTCTAAAAATAAGTAAGATCTTTAAAACTAAATAAATAAAAGAAAAGAAAAAGAAAATGAGACTCCCTTGAGCACTATGTACTACTAATCTTGCTCAGCACCCGTGACTCAACTCTTATCAGTTTAACAACTCCTTCTAAACAAAATGATAATAAAAGAATCAGTTATCTCTGATTGTCTATACTACATAAAATCAAATCTAAAGGAATTATGCTATGACACAGGGTACCATCTAAGATGCTTGAAGATGACCATTGTATATAACATATATGTATGATGAATACTTTAATCCTAAGAATTGCCATATATTACAAACATATACTTAGCAGTCTGCTCATGTGTACATATATATTAAAAATCAGGACTTCAAGTCCTATAGAAATAACCCTGGAATTTGAAAGAACTACATGGAGTTAAAGTTTATATCATGGTAGATTGCCCCTTTGTCACAACCTGGAACACCACCAGGGCTTGAGGCATGGAGATTAAAAGTCCTGTCACTCAAAATGGGCTAAAACAAGGAAGTAGCTGCTATTGAAGCATTTAAGAAAACTAAAAATTATTTGTGTTATATCCTTTTCAAGTTGGGTATTATGTATAAGTACCCCATCTTTTCAAAAAGGAAATTTCAGGCCAACTATTCAAATATATCATTTCTTTACCAGGGCTTTTTTGTTGTTGTTGTTTGGGTTTTGGGTTTTTTTGCCTTCAGTATAATTGTGGTTTTGGTTTTCCCATGTTCCATCTTAAATAAATTGTCAGCAATTTCTTCACACCTGAGCACTATGATAACTTTTTCTCTTTATCTCATCACAAAACCCCATAATAGCTACCGAAGCCTTTTTCATCATTCATCATCCTATCAGCAGTCTTTCGATGGCCAAACTGTCCAATTATGCTACACTGATATAGATCCCAAGCTGTTCATTCCACATGGAAGCTGCATCAAAACACTCCAAGAAGCAGATACAGCCCCAAGGTTAAATATGCCAGAACAAAGCTTTATATTACATCTTTGTATTATGCCCTCTCTTTTTAGATATACAAATATACAATCAAACAACTTGGTATGACCACTGTATAAAGTAGTTACATATCTGCCTTCAAATAAAAAAAATTTTAAGGTGTTCTGATTATTTCAAGGGTCAGAAAGTTATAAAACTTCTTAATCTAGGTCTTTCCAGATGTAGATGCCACAATAGGATTAAATACATATAGATTTAATTAAGGAAATGCCTGTGAAAGAAAAAGAGATGGGAGTCAGAGAAGGCAGATTTTTCTGACCACAGTGCAAGGACAGTGAACAAGAAAAGGAAAGGAAAGTCAGATGGAAGGATCCTAGATTACCATGCAACCTAAGGAAGTTTCAGCAAGACTCTCAGAGAGCCCTCGAGACAAAACTGGCTGTCAACGGGCTCTGAGTCTCCTAGGAATGGACCTGGTTTTCTAGCCTGTCCACGCTCAGTCCTTATCTGGGAGTAGCTCATGGGCAGCATGGCCTTAGTGCAAAGAGGGAGATGGATGCAGCTGGGCCCTGTTCAGGTTCTCTGTGGTTACATTCTCACGCCCCACCACAATTACTTTCTTAAAATATCAAATATAGTTCAGGATTCAGGAATTTATTTTATATAAAACATCCAAATCCACCTAATTACAATTTCTGTCACAATAAGACTTGTATATTATTACATCAAACAAGACTGGACACAATATAAAGTAAAACAACTAAGCCTCAAAACAATATACTTCATAAATGGGAATCAAAGGAATCTTGATGCCAACATTCCAGAGTTGAGCTGATTTCATCTACACCTTGAATCTGACTATGTTTAGTAGCTTTAGTCAAAAACAGAAACAAATTAGGCTATTCTTTTTCTATTATTATTGTTGTTGTTGTTGTTGTCTTCTTTTTATAACAAAAGAAAACCAATAAATTTAATACCATCTTTCTTCCTGGAACTAAACTCAAACAGGAATTTATTACCTGCTTCCCTGTACAAATGCTTACTATCAGAATGGGTCGTATTGCCAATGGTGGATTTACAAAAGGATCAGAGATGCAGTTCAAGGAGATGATTTTGCATTGACCTCCCCTGACTGTAGAGGACTTAACATTAAGCTGTAACTTGGTCAAGGAATTTCTGCTTGGCTTAAGTAATATGACTCAAAAACCATGCCTTCAAGTATTCTAAAATAATGCTGGGAAAAAACTCAAAGAATTCAGAAGAGAAAATAAGAAGCCTGCTCATTAGACTAGGCTAGGTTTTCCCAATTATCTATTACTGTAGAAAGGTCTTTGGCCAAACTTTGAGGAATATAAGTTTATAGCAGAATTTATCATCAGTATTTCATAAGTATATTATATAATATCATTCATAGTACAGGAGAAGATGTTAGAGGAAAAGCAAAACTTTTAACAACATAATTTTAATATGTTTTGATAAACATATAACTAACCCATTGAAACCATGACTTCACAGATAAATTAACTCAATAAAACAATTTAAGATGAATATTAAGTAATAGTTTATTGGTAAGCAAACATGGAAAACATCAAATGGTGAAGGTGATGTAGTAGGCTAGATATAATACCCCCAAAGATGTCTACATACTAAAATCCCAGAATCTGTGAATGTTCACTTATATGGTGAAAGGGATTTTGCAAATGTGACTAAACTAAGGATATTGAGATGAGATTATCCTGGATTATCTGGGAGGGCCCAGCGATGTAATTACAAGTGTTCTTAAGAGGGAGACAGGAGGGTCAAAGACAGGAATGGGAGATGTGACAAGCAAGCAAGGGGCTGAAGTGATATAAGGAAGGGGCCACAGGCCAAGGAACACAGGTAGCCTCTAGAAGCTGAAAAATAGAAGGAGCAAATTCTCCTCTGAAGCTCCAAGAAGGAACCACTCCTGCCAACAACCTAAAACACTGTTTTAGACTTCTGACCTCCAGAACTGTAAAAGAGTAAATTCTTCTTGTTTTAAGCCAATGATAATTTATAACAGCAAAAAATAGGAAATTAATACAGGTGTTTATCAAATGACTGACATTTGTGAAACATTGTTTTGGCAAGTGTCTGAATGCAAGTATTTTATGTTACTGATTAAGGCAATAGTCATAAACTACAGATGCCAGACTTGTAATTTGTGTATTCATCATTCAACAAATATTTCTGCAAGTTACTCATTACCCTGGTATATAATTCATCTGAATGTGGACACTTGAAGTCAGTTTTGTGATTTAATGATAATAATTAGAATAATTAAAAGTATGTATTGAGCATTAAGCAGGTAAGACATTGTTCTAAGCACTTTATACATATTATCTAGCCTTATGGGATAGTTTCTGTTATAATCCATATTTTTATAGATTGACTTTGCTGAGGAATGGAGAGATAAAATAACTTACCCAAAATCACACAGTTGTGAAACCATCTTTGAACCTACAGGTCTGTTTTTGTTTAGAGCCTGGGCTTTCACCATATTTAAGGAGTCCTAGATATTCTCTTTCCATTTCCTTGCCTAAATTGGGCTTCGGTTCCCCCTTACAGTGTTGTTGTACTCTTTTCATTAAGTGATCATTCTTCTGGTTGTAGAAACCAAAGCAAAATAAAAATAGTTGTGCCTTCCCTCTGGCATCTGATAACATTAAACCATCTTCCTATTCAATGTTTGTTAATACTTTTCTTAATAGGAAGCTACTTCAAATATAAAATAATATAAAGTAAAGTACTTTTAACAACATTAAACAAAAATCATGGAGAAGTAATAAAAATTTAACACTCAATTAAAATGTCACTAATTTTCTTTACAGGAATTTAGACTAATCTGTGCCTTCGCCCTTAGAAAAAGCAATATGGACTTTCTCTATTACTGTGGTATCTTGGAAAAGACATTTAGGCCCTTTGGGCACCAGGTCTCTTTTTTGCAAAATTGGAGTTGGACTGGAAAATCCCCAAGGCTTCTTTGAGTTCTTGAATTCAATGACTGATATATATATATATATATATATATATATATATATGTAATTTCTTTTGAGAAAAAGTAATTCAACAGAACCCTGCCTGTTAATATGACACAGGACCCTGACTCACCAGATATTTCTAAGAGCCGTGTGCCTTTGATGCTAGACTCATTACCTATCTTGTAGGCTACTTATGAAATGTGTTCCCTTTCAGTGGGTGGGACTATGTCATTGTGTTTGCTTTAATAGTCTACTTGCTCCTGTGTGCTTTCTACCTCTTGGTGAAAATCAGTACCCATTTAGTTTTAGCTTAATCTTCTACTATAGTTCTCCAAATACTGCCCGCTTCAGCCAACCCAGTTAATATATAACATCACTTGGCTAGCAGGCTCAGAAATGTCCGAAGTTAAGAATGTTACAGGAGGAATATCTGCATTAGGTATATGGTTGGACCAGAAGACCTCTTAGGGTCCCAGTTTTCTAGGGAATGTCATAATTTTAACACTGAAGGTCCTAGATACCAGGAATCCCTCAGTCCCAGGAAAAGTAGGATGGTTAATTGCGCTTTCTAAGGTCCCTTAAATCTTAAGACTCTACATCAGTACTGTCCAATAGAATTTTCTGCAATGATAGAAATATTCTATATCTAACACTATCCAATTCAATAACCTCGTGTGGCTATTGAGTACCTGAAATGTGAACAATACAATGGAGGAACTCAATTTTTAATTAACTCAAGTAACCACATGTAACAAGTGGCTACTATGTGGGACAGCACAGCTCTAGGTGATGCCATGAAAGTGATTATTAGTGAGGTGCTTCATGCAGCAGCCCTAAGGGAAGCACACTGGAAAGCAGTATGATTGCACACTTGTATGACATCACCCCATCAGCTTTATGTCCTGTAGCCATTGTTATACCCACAAGGCAGTATAATATGTTATCCAGGAATATTGATAAGACTTACCTTTATCACTCTTGAGGTCAAAAGATAGATTCAATGATGGCTGTTTGAGAAACATGTGATTTAAATTGTGTATTTTGTCTGAGTTTCAGTAGGCAAGTAATCACATCCAAGTAAAAGTACTCTAGTAGTTAGTACTTTGTAGTTTTGCTGCTGAGACAGAAGCAGTTGTAGATTTTAGGTATATGGAGTGTGAGCCCTTTCTGATCTAGCCTGGTGGTTTAGTGAAGCTAGGGACATTATACCAAATTAAGTTCCAACTTGGAATGAGGGCTGATTTAAAATTTTCCTAAGAGAAACCCAGGAAACTGAAATTTGCTTTATTATATTAAAGTGAACAGTCAGCAGACAGAAAAACACAACAGTACATCCTAAAAGAAAAAGAGAATTTTCTTAAATTGCAGAATGTTGACACCATACATCTGTCTGACATCAAAGCTGTTGGTTATAAATCTTGCAGATAACTGATCATCCCAAATCCACAAAGGCAAAAGTTGAAAGAGAAGTTGGAACATCAGAAGAGGCAAAGAAACTCCACAGCCCCTGAAGGAGTTGAAGCCAGTTACAGTGTGACATATATCTTAGGTTTCTGCAGGACTTGGCTGTCCATTTAAATGCTAATGAGCAACGCTGGCATATCCCAGGAATTAAAGTGCTGGAGCAGGCAGCAGCACTGGAAATCTCAGACCATTGTTGAATATTCAGTATCCATGTGCTAAAGAGCTCAGGTATTCTTTTAAATGTCAGAGAACAAACCACAGCTCTCACTATGCTCTGCTATGAATTTCTTGGCAATGTGCCACTTTTTAAAGACAGTACAAGTGCAGTTTTGTGTTTTAAAATGATTTTTATTCAGTTGATCTGATAAGCAAAACAAGAGGTCTTTACCTGCAATTTATACACAGGGTATTAATTAAAAGGCAAATTCAAAAGTTCTTTCTGGTTAAAATTTTTTTAAAAACTCTTAAAGTTTCAATCATCTTCAGCTATAAGAACTGAAAACAGACATTTCAGGCAAATTTCAGGGTTTTTTATTCTCATTTTCTTACTCTGTATTTAGTTCTGTGGCACATCAAAACCATACTAATATAATATCACTGAGCCAGCAATAAGAAGGCACTTTGAGAGATGGTAATAACATGTTATTGAATTTGGTGCCTTGAGAAAAGGAAGAAGCTATCCAAAGGGTGAGAGTGAGCTTCCAGAAGGTCAATTATATAGGGAAATATACCTACTATATGGATAACTGCTATAACCTTTAGAGAGCATGGGTTCTTGGTATTCTTCAACGGTCATATACAGATTTTCTTTCACATGTCAGGTGTTGGGCTAGATGCTGAGGATGTAATAGTAATAATAAACATTCATATACTGATTGTCCTGTGAATAGCACTATGTAAATGCTTTACATATGGTGATTCACTTAATCCTGTGAGGATGTAATCCAACCTGTAGGTTGTAAATACCCTTATGAGGTAAATATTTATGGATGGGGAAACTGAAGCAGGAGATTATGTAACATAGCCAAGTTAATACAGGTTGTGATTAATGAAAATGGTATTCAAACCCATATACTCTGATCTCAAAATCTACACTCTTAAAACCACTGTACCTACTGCCTTAGTCCTTAATGTTACATTCCAGTAACATTTTGACCAATCTTCTATTCGAAATTTCTTTAGGTATTTGGCTTTTTTAAAAATAAAATACTGGCTCTCACTAAATGATAAATGCCTTGAGGTTTCCCTAGTGTGGTGATTTGCTCATAGTTGATGTTCTATAAATGTTTGTGGTGCAGTCAGTATAGTTAGAAGGAAGGTTTTGGAACTAAAGAGAACCTAGATACAATCCCAGCTCAACCACTTCCTCAATACATCAACTCAGTTTCTTTGTCTGTAAAATGGGAATAATGGAGTTATCAAGAGGATCAAATGAGATAATGCTGCCATGTTTTTAGCACAGTAGCTGGCACATAACAGGCCTGCAATGAAAGCTCACTTTCTTGGTTAAAATAAATTACTTGTTTTAAATAATTGTTAGACATTATTTCTCTTTAAATTAGAAATGAACTTAGAAATATGGAGCCATGAAAGACTTGAGAGAATCTAGGCCAAATCTTAGAGCTGAGAAAAGTGAGGTCTAGTTGATGTAGGAAAGAACGTTAGGGTTCGAAGCTGATGGCCAAGAAAGAATTCTTGAGACATCTTTGGTGAAAAAAGGTGGTTTTATTAAAGCACGGGGACAGGACCAGTGGGCAGAAAGAGCTGCAATGGGGTCATGAGGAGTGGCCCATTATATACTTTCAAGTTGGGAGGGGGTTTGGGATAGTGTAAGTCTCTAAGGAATCTTGGAAGTGAGGTTTCCAGGACCTGGAGGGCCTAGCTATTGCTGGGAAAAGGTCATTTATTACCATCTAATAAAACCTTAGTCATGAGACCCTTCAGATGGATATTGGTGGGCCATGTGCATGGGGAATGATTGCCAACACATATCTTGGGGGTTTTAGAGATACGGGAAGTTTCAAAAGAAATTTTTATATGTTAACATATAAAGGTAGACAGACAGGATCCTGGTGGGGGGGGGGGGTGGTCAGGCTAAGGTGCGTTTGGTCCTTAGCAAAGTATTAACATCAAGGCAGTTGAGTCCCTAGAGGAATGTCACTCTGCCTGTTTCAATGACTTGTCAATGGGCTATAGGTAGTAAGGAAATTTAATAATTTTTCTTCTGCCTTTGTTTCCCACATCATAGTCAGACTAGAACCCTTACTATTTAATATTAGTCCACTCAGGTCTCTTTATATAGAGATCCTTCCTCCATCCACTCCGTTCTTTTATTACTTTATTTACTCACTCATAACACTTTTTATTAAAGTACCTACCTAGGTACCAGGCTCTGTGATAAGGATAAAGCAAGCAGTGAGTTTCTACTCCTGACCCAATTTCTTCTCTAGCAGTGGTTCTTAGCATGTGAATCCTGGACTAGCAGCAGCAGCGTGTGATGGTTAACTTCATGTGTTAACTTTACTGGGCCCTGAGGTACCTAGACCTTTTGTCAAACATTATTCTGGCTGTTCTTGAGGGCATTTCTGGATGAGATTAACATTTGAATTGGTGTATTGAGTAAAGCAGATTGCCTTCTCTGATGTGGGTGAGCCTCATCTAATCAATGGAAGACCTGAATAGAGCAAAAAGACTGAATAAGTGAGAATTCCTGCCTGTCTACATGAGCTGGATAGCACCTCTTTTCTTGCCTTTGGACTACGTCTTCTTGGGTCTTAAGCCTGCTGGCCTTCAGACTAGAACTTACACCATCACCTTTCCTAGTTCTTAGGCCTTCAGATTCAGACTGAAACTTACACTATTAGCTCTCTTGGGTTTCCAGCTTGCTGACTGCAGCTCTTGGAACTTCTTGGCCTCCATAACCACGTAAGCCAATTTCTTTAAATCACTCACTCAATCAATCTATCAGTCCTGTGGTTCTGTTTCTCTGGAGAACGCTGACTAATACATTTGGGATTTCTATTCAGGCTCTTCCCTGAGAGTGCAGCCCATCAATATGTGTTTTGCCAAGCCCTCTAGGTGATTATTACATGCACTAAAGCTTAAGAACTGCTGTATTTAAGACATGCACCTTAGATTGACCAGACCAATGAGGAGGGCAGCATTTTAATACCAGCAGAGTTAAACTCCTGAGTCATGACTTATTTTCAGATATCACAAATGAATGTCACTTCCCTGAACTAACCCATTTTGACAGAATACCTTTCCTTCAGTAACAACTAGGAGGCTCTGGTTGTCTAATGTCTTAACGAGCTTAGTACGTATAAATATAAGTGTAAATATTCTAGATATTTGTTGTTGCTATTGCTCAATATAAATATATTCTAAAGACTAAATGAAACAGGTAAGAAAGCTCCCTCAAACCCTCAAAGATTCTAATTGCTTTTACTTTTAGTGTGGGATGGACCTTATCTAAGGCAAGCAAGCTGCAGGAACAACAAAACATTTTTACACCACGCAGTGTTCAGCAGAACCTTCTGGACTTTCATGGTGCTCCCTCCCCATGCACTGTGATCTTTATTATTCCTTCCCCATGATTAAACATTCAGCTCTGCTTTCAGACTCTTCAAGGGCAAACAGAGGAGCTACAGGAATTCACATTTTGCTGTTCCATTACCAAAACACTTACACTGTCCTCAGGGCTGTTCTGAGTTCCTGCAAACTATTGGTGGTACATGTTTGCCATTTTCATAGTAAGAATCAGTCAGTAATGAAAGTCACAGACTTTTGTTTTCCTCAAGGAACATTATCTGGAAAGAGTTTCATTTCTTTCTTAACAGAAGGGGCACTTGAACAGATGACAGACTGTTTGTGTCAAACACATTGTACCAGTACACACTCTATGTGTGGTGTTCCATAGAGGTAAGACAGACCTTCTAGATAGCCAGATAGCATGTTCTGGAATTCTTTGAAGGCAGAGCAGCAGTCAATTTTTTAGTAAATATACACAACAAATGGATTATAATATATTATGGGTTTTTAATCAAATAGTCTGATCTTATATTTGTCATCACCCACAAATATTGAGAGCTTCTATGTACAAGCCAATGTCCAATGGCATGGTACACAGACATAAACACAGAAACTCTAAATCATCATCATTATCACCAAATATATATATTGGGTGTCTACCCTGTACAAGCCAGTGTCTTAGGCAATCATGCACAGACACCTATGAACTAAAAGGCCATTTGCTGAATGTCTTTACATTTGAGTGCCTTTATTAAGGCACTTTATATATATTTTAGTCATTATATCCTCTCAACATCAATATGAAGCAGGCATTATTGTCACCATTTTATAAATGAGAAAGTGACATATGGAGATGTTAAATGATTTGCTCAAAATCACTTATTTTGTGAAATGGAAGAACCAGATCTTAAATCTATATCTTTCTGAATCTGAACATTGTAAGTTTTTTCTGTGCTTCCAGAGTTTTTTATCTAAATGGTAAGTCAGAACACATATATAAAACAAACAAATAAAAAAACAAAAACCCTCTACAACAATGCAAAGATACAAATAAAAAGTGACAGATGAAGGATATGAAGAATAAATCTCAAAAGGCAGAGGGGTGTGGATACTGTCCTACCAAGGTCCAGCCAGTCAATCAGAAACCACACTAGGTATTTTAACAAAGAGATTGACCAAATGGGTATTAGAGAACTGACAAGGCAAAAGGGAACCCAGGGGTAACTATAGGAAACAGCTCCCATTCCTACATCATGGAAACAAAAACAAGAGGTTGGAAGTATCAGTACTTAAAAGCTCAGAGGAGGGCTCCTGCCCAGTTGCACCAGACCTCTGAGGAGGGGGCACTAACTGGCTGGTAATTCTGAAAGGGGTTGCTAAACTGATCCTGGGAAGGTGCAGGAAACAAATCTGAAAACTACAATCAATTGCCCCTGGAATAACTGTTGCAAATGGGGGGGGGGGGAATGCTGGGGAGACACTCAAAGAAATAGTAAGCCACCAGGATGTCTGAAAGAAGCAGTCAGAGCAAGTACCCCTGTCTTTCTTCAGCCTTGCAGTCAGCCTCTTACTCTCTCATTGACAGAGCCTAGTATGGACCCAGCCAGCAAAGGAAAAATGTCCCTGAAACCCTCATTGCTTCTGACTAAGCTCACCCAAAAGGGGAGCATAGACCACATGATGGCTCACCTGTGCATTGATTAGTTCATGAAATTAAGGAGAGGCCCCATATATACACAGTTCAGTTTCATTTATACCCTCTGCTCCATTTGGTACAACTCCACTCATGCTCTTGGCTCTTTTCATTCTTGTGGATTAAAGAAGATAACATTTGCCAGGGTGTCCACCGGGCAGGTGGACATTTTTCAGGTTTTCCACCACAACTCGGTGACTGGTACGTGAGTCTACTAACTTAACTTTTTTAATTCTGCTCATTGCTCCTGATACATTGCCCTCTCTAATAGCATAGATTGTGTTCCCACGTTATATGTCATTCTGATTTTCTTCTCTTGTTACCAATGGAAGCCTGTCTCCATTTATATTTTCTTTTTCTACATTATTATCTTCTGATCAGAACTGGTTATCGTTTTTATCCCCCAAGTTGCAAATGAACTTCTTGGGGTCTGGGGTTTCAGAGGAAAGGATAGTCAAAACAAAAAGAATCCTCAAGTAAAATAAGTCATTGGTTTTCTAGACTTCAGTCCACTGATGGTTTATGGTGAAGTTTTCTCTAGTGAAAAATAAAGACAATATCAAGAACTAAGAGAGGCAACAAAGCATGATGGTTACAGGTGAGGGCTGTGGAGCCACTTGACCCGGTTTGAATTCTGTTTCTGTAATCTTTGGGAAGTTATTTAACCTTTCTGTACCTCAGTTTTCTCATCTATGATGTAGTTGTAATAAAAATAGCTGCCCCATGGGGAATTATGAGGATTCAATTAATTATTACATGTAAGCACATAAAACAGTAAGCACTCAATAAATGCAAATAACATTATTTTTAGACAGCTTAACTATACTAATGGTTCTTTCTTGGGCAGAACTGACTCATATAAAGAGATGACATTATTCCTACTTTTTTTTTTATCTGAAAATGTTCTTTCTTGCATTAAATGTAGTTAACAGTAGATGCAATAAAATCTAAAAGTCCTAGAACACTATAATTAAACACTCCTAACATATATAAAGAAATGAACAAAAATCAAACAAGAATTTGTTCAGGGATTTTGAGTTTACAAAGTATAAACTCAAACCTTTTAACGTGGATGCACTGGCCACCACCCAGAGGCCAAACCCTGAGACCATCCTAGAAATACCATGATGAGCAAGATAGACATAGTTCCTATCCTCAGAGTGGTAGCAGTTTAATAGTTTTTCCACTTAACTTGTTTAATTTGTTCCCGATAATCACCCTGGGGAAGGACATTATCAACATCATCATCATCATCCCTATTTTCAAGAATAAACTGAAGCTTTGTAAGGGGAAGAGAACCCATTCTTTGTGATACATAGCAGACAAAATTTGGGGTTCTTTTCACTATAACATAACGATAGACTATGTGTAGGCCTATTCCTTCTCTCCCAGGAAATGTATCTCTGTTCTCATAATGGGAGCCTGTGGGAATATGTGCTTAAGAAGCTTGAATGAAGGTCAGCTTTTCTGGAACACATCTGGTCTATGAAATAAGACTGAGTATAGATTTGAAAGTCTTTCCTGAAAAAGAACACTT
Organism: Ursus americanus; assembly: GCF_024610735.1. Taxonomy (NCBI): domain Eukaryota; kingdom Metazoa; phylum Chordata; class Mammalia; order Carnivora; family Ursidae; genus Ursus; species Ursus americanus. Next base: position 24,727,909 of record NC_142151.1, on the reverse strand, counting down.
GGCTCGGGAATAACAATTGGGGCTCTAACCCTCTTACCTCTTATTTGTTGAATATGAAGAATCTGAACTGTATCTTTAATGCCTCTGGCCTCTTCTTTCCACCTTCTTTGTGACCTTTTGCCCCACTGTCCCCCAAAAGGAGACTTTACTATGCCAATATGCCTTGTGGATCTCAAAGAAGAACAAAGCATACATTGGTTCTCTTCTCTCTCTACCCATTTACTTTTTCTCAATGTCATTATCTTTTGAACAATGTCTGGTAAGGAATCATTTGATAACAATTTAAGATGATAAAAATGTTAAGTCTCAAAGGAAAGGAATTCTGAAATGATAGACAATGATGTTATACATAAACTCTTTGCTGAAATCATAGCACATTGGCTTTCTGTTCTTAGTTTTAGCTTTGATTTATTAATCTCTCATGAAGCTATAGTCACTGGAGTGAGATATTCATGTTACACCCACACAGGCTTTTTAGGTAGAATGGTAGGTGCTTTTCATACGTAAGTTTATAAATCCTTACAACAATCCCACCAGGTGGATACCTGGTATACAAAAGAGGAAACAAAATGCTTTTAAAACCCCCTCTTTTCTAACATGCTTTTTTTTTTAGAAAAATAAAAATAACAACATGGAAATGTAATTAAATAAAAGATTTACAGATAAGTAAATAAGTCACCCAACTAAAAAGCATTGGAGCTAAGATTTGAATCCAGAGCTCTCTGGCATCAAAGTTTGTGCTTTTCCTCTTATCCTAGCACTTCCCACACTTTATACAGCCAGACATGATGTCCACAAGGTATTAATAATGTTATTCCTCCGAAGACATCCATTATCAAGTATGTTTGGGAAACAGTGAACAAACACCCTTGATTCCTTTAGAGATTGACTGTGTATAGTATGTAGCAAATTAAGACTTTGAGAAGTCCTTCAGAATAGGGAAAAAAAACAGATAAACCCTGTTTATTTGGCCTATACTAGCATTTGAGTTTCTGTTCCTTTCCTGATTTAAACACTTAAAACACATGCTGTAGGATAGTGAAAATGGGACTCTGCAATGCATCAGTCAAAACAATGAGAAAAGAGGGGCAACTGGTAGACTTAGAAGACTTCCCATAGATCCATGGTCACTGTCTGGGTCAAGATGATCTGCTGAAATCTAGAGGGCAGCGTTAATGATGATCTTTGGAACAGAATATGTCACATAGGAAATGGAAAAAGTCCCTTAGAAGGAAGAGCGGTCTAATTGGAAAGGACCCATTTAGCTGGAAGCACTGTGTAGTTACAATACGTTGAATGGGCATTAAGAGGCTGCAATTAAGAAGAGAATCATCACATTATAATTTTATATATAGTTATTGTTGGGTCCTTTCTTAATCTATGAATCAAGGCCAACAAGAGAGACGACTAATTTTCCTAGGGTGAACAAACATCTCAGTTTGCAGGATTTTCAGTATAAAATTGGGAAAGTCACGGATAAACCTGGCTAGTGGGCTACCATACATTTACTAAAAAAATTATTATTTGCAAAGGTTGTTACTAATACTCAGGTGCTATGTCCATGTGATCTGAACACATTTTAAAAATTTATTCACTTTATCAAGGGAGTTCATTACACGGATAATTAATGACAGTTTTGATGTAGACTGAAACATTCTTGTTTCATGCTAATGGTATAATTTGGGATCTGTCAGGGATACATCAAGTTTTTATTCTTAGCAAATTAAAGCAGAGGGCAGTGTAATTAATCTGATACTGGCCCCCTTAGTAATGTAGGCCTGGCCCAAGGAGACCTGTGCCAATTCCAGGACTGACAGGACGGATCTACCTGGGAGGCAGAAAGCACCCAGTTTTAGGGTTGTAACAGCCTCTAGTAAAGTGGTCAGCCATAGAAGCCCAGGATGTGAGTTCATAGAGATTGACAGGCTACATCCAGTTGGCCTGTATAAGAATAGCAGGGACATGGCCTCTGAATTAGAATCAGACAAAGCTTCAAGTGGTAGAACCAGCAAGAACAAAGGAGGGCCAATTCTCAAAGGCAAAGCAAGTACAGGAGGCCCATGGGAACATCACAGAGAAGTGAGAGGCAATATGTGGACCAGTACACAGAGCTTCACACCCTAATGTATGGCAGGCAGTAAGGTGTTTACTAGCATAGTACAAGCCAATGGACTCCCTCCAGAACATTTCATATTAAACTCTTCCTGACTCTGAAGAGATCAAGGGCCCCAGGCTTATAAATACTTCCTGTCCAAGAAGGGCAAGACTGAACGTGTAGATGGGAAGATCATCAGAACCAGCCAGGGAAAGACAAAGAGGAAATGGGGCCTACTAATTGCTAGTTTCAGCAACTTACTCATTCAGTTCCTGAGGGCTTGGGAGTTCTGGGAATCGATACATAGAGAAACCAACTTTAAAGTCACAGTCCTCTTCTACCCAGTCAGTATCATGAGAAATGTATAGGGAAGACCCATAAATACTGTGTTTGCATGCATCACCCTCTTTAGCATCCCACCTGAGCTCTTCCGGAAAACAGATGCTTGCTGTGGGTGGGACTCCTCATGGGACAGGACGTGGAGAATGTGGGACTGGAGCATAAAGCTCCACGTCATCGCAAAAGTTAAGTGGTTGGTTTATTCCTAAAGAAGGTGGAAATGGAGGGACTTGGCAAAGCTGTCATCCTCATTTTTTATTACGTAGGGCCTCTTTTACAAAGAAAATAGCAATCTGTTTATTTTCCAGTTAAAAAATGAAAGAGTTGCTTTCTGAAATTTCAGTGTTAGAGTTCATGGTCCTGCATATCTTCTGAACCTACATAAAAACGTCTGCTTTAAAGTTAGCTGTTGTTGAATTATGATGCCAAAAATCATGCCACCACACTCCAAAACCCTGCAAAATGAAAGCTCTTGTAAAGTTCCTTTTAAAATACCTTTTTTAACAAGAGCATCTTATAGAATGTTTCAAATGACTGGAGGGGAAATAAAGAGATTAGTCACTTTATAAGCACCAATTAATGTGACTCTTCATGCTATTAGTGTCTTACCGGGCAATCAATTTTTAAAAAGAAATAAAAGTTTCTAGGATTTACATTGCCATGTTTCAGTTAATGACTGTTTATTATTCCCTGGGTTAACTACTTGCTGATTTATATCCCTAAAACAAGGTCCTTACAAATATTTCCTTTATTTGAAAATCCAGTTTCAGATTTAATACTCTGCAGTTAGTTCCTCTGAAAGGGAAGATCTGGGAACAAAAAATGTAATATAATTTTCTGAAAACAACTCTGTAGATTAAGTTCTAAGTGTAATTTCTTGGGGTAGCAACTTCCTCCAAATCTCTTTGTTGCACATCCTAAGCTTACCCTGTTATTCAAGCATTTCCCAGTAAGGTCACTTTTTGCTACTCCTTTCAGTATAGATAATCCAAGGGTTTTGCAGTCTTTTTTGCTCTCTTCACACACTTTCTCTGTAACATCTCCTCATTACTTCAATTGACATCTCTAAACTTATGACACTAAATTTATAGCTCTACCCCCAAACACTCTCGAAAGCTCTCAACTGCCTTATTGACACCTTCCCTGAGAAATTTCATAAGCGTCTCAAACTCAACTTACCTAAAACTGACCTGCTCATCATGTTTCTCTTTTATTCTCTATTTCAGGAAATGCCATAACCACTATCAGTTAGCCAAGCCTGGAATTTGTGAATTGTCTTAGACTTTACTCTCCCTAGAAAGACCCTCCACAACAAGTATTGCACACAATCCACAGTGAAGGTCCTGACAGATCCCCTCCTGCCAGGTGTGGCTCCTGACCCTCCATCTCACACTGGGTGATGCCATTAAAGTTTCCTTGTAGCACTAAAGCTGAATGGAGGTCTGGAATGAGGTGAGATCTGAACGCTCCGGGTCATGCTATCTTAGGAGCCAAAGCAAGTCCCCAACTCTCTCTCTCCCTCTCTCTCTCCCTTTCATCCAGCTGTGGTTCATGAGGCTGAGTAGAAGACAGCTACCAAACTGTACTCAGAATTATTTCTGTCTTTTAACTGCAAGTGTGTTTCTTGATTAAAATTGTTGAGTTCTCCAAAAGATGCTTCAGGATATCGCTTTGTACACATCCAGAATGTCTGAACCCAGTTTAGGCTCAGGGTGGGAAATCAATCATCTGTGTAGACAAATGACATGTGAAGCTTGAGGCTCTAGACAATTCCTGAATATCTTTGTTTACCAGGTTGGGGGCTATAATTTGAGAAGATAGTTGAAAACCACTGTTCACTTGTCAAATAACAGCAGTTCAAGTGGATTCTTTCATAAAATTTTGAAAAGTTTTTACATAAAAAGGTTAAAAGAGCCTCCCTTCTCATGATCCTTGGAAATAAGGCTCTTTGCTAAATAAACATGCTGTTTGAGATATGGTTCTTTTGTGCCCTCTACCCACTAGAAAAGAGGACTATGAGCACCTAATTTTGTGTAATGTGGTCTTCAGGCCACAAGCAATAACTTGTGCCCACAGCCCTGCTGAACAAGGGCTGAGTCACCTGCTGAGTCAGGAAATGAGAGAACATCAATTGTACATATTATCTGGTGATGTCACTTGAAGTCATTGCTGAGTTTCAACCAATTTCCAAGGGATTTTTTTTTTCAATGACCATCCTAAGTGTTATCTTACTATCATGAAACAAAAGATCTGAACATTTTTGTGGAATTTTTGTAGAAGTTAATTTAAGTTTCACAGAAATTTGTGCCTCATTTAAGAAAGAGGGTCCACCCTTTTGTGCTAACATGTGTTGTCTTCAATGCCCAGCCATTTCACAGCTATATAGGGAAATACTTGACATCATATTTTCTAATCCAGTTATTGAAAAACTAAGGATACAACTGACTGAAATTTGACCTTCTCTGATAATTCCACTTGAATCAAAATCTTTCAATCAGAGGTCATCCTTTTTTTTCCTCCCTGCTCCTCGTATCAAGTTACTAAACAATCTTCTCATTTTTTCCTACATTCCACTACTTCCTTTTTTTTCTTTTTCAACCTGAGAGTAATGTGATGGTGTTGATGATTTAGAAAGACCAGCTCATATCTGAGCAGAGGGTGGATGGGAGAGAGACTGGATAAGGGAACTAGACTGGGGGCAGAATAAGCTGGGAACCTGGCTAAGAATGCCTGAGGTGTCACATCAGTAGGACCAGGTGTGAGAGGAGCCAGGACAACTTGGCTCTGGCACAGATGTGGCTTACAGAGATGGATGGGAGTAGAGAGGGAGGAGTGAGCTGCTGAGGGTGAGATGCTGTGGGGCTTCCAGGGAAGGTGCCCAGAGACATTGTCCTAGAGGGTCTGGTGCTCTGTGAAGGGTCTGAGTTTTTATTACCTTAAATAGATCTGAGCTTCCTCACAATCTCCTAAGCACTGGGAAAGCTAAACAAGATGTAAATGTCACCTCTTTTCTTTCTGATTTAGATTATTCAACCCCTTTGGGTCAATGCTCAGGCTATTTTATATTTTATTTTGTTATTTTGCTTTTCTCTGAAGTCCATAGCATCGGATTACATGACACCCTCCATCTCTGCCTCTGTTGGTCACTTTTCATCTTCATGTTGAGGAGCAGAGAGAAGGCCTATATGGCCAGGGAATGGAGAGCAAGGGGAAAAACTATGCCAGGTGAGTCTGCAGATGTCACAGGGGCTGTATCATAAGGACCTGGTGGGCTGTGTTGAGAATTTTGGTCCTTATCCTAAAAGCAGTCAGAAGCCTTTTAAGGGTCTTAAAAGACTGAAACAACACTTGATGTGTTTTTGTGGTGTTTGTTTTTGTTTTGTTTTGTTTTGTTTTTGTTTGTTTTGTTCTATAAAAGACGAAGTGCGAAGAATGGAATTGAGTGAGGCAGGAACAGATATGGGGGAGCAGTTAAGAGGCCAAGGCGATAGGGCCATATAATGGTCTGGACAAGCATGGCGACAGTAAAGGTAGGAGAAGAGTTAGGAGAAGAAGTGGGCAGAACTTGGGGATTGTTTAGATAGGGTTCATGAAAGAGAAAGAAGGATCTAGGACGATTCCAAGGTTCCTACAATTAGCAACCTCGAGGTCGTGGTGACATTATTGCCTGAGACAGAGAACACAAGAAGAGAGCAGGTTCCATGGGAGTGGGAATGAGGACTAACTTAGATTTCCTCATCTACTGATTCTCTGGTGAATTCTAACTGCTGTGGCTGTACAGACAGGTAACTGTTACCATAGGAGATAACTCAGTAACTAGCTGCACTACACATACATATTACCCATCTTCAGCTGGGTCTCCAGGCTCTTCGCAAATATTTTTACCAATTTCAAAGTAAATTCTTTTCTATTCCTCATATTGACTTTTAAAAACATTTTCACTCTTTCCGTACTTGAAGTCCTATCTTTCCTCCTCAGTTTCAGCAAACTACCTTGCCTCTTAATTTACTTTAAAAATATAGAGGCCAAGGGCACCTGGGTGGCTCAGTCGGTTAAACGTCTGCCTTTGGCTCAGGTCACGAACCCCAGGTCGTGGGATCAAGCCCTGCATCAGACTCTGCTCAGTGGGGAGCCTGCTTTTCCCTCTCCCTCTGCCTGCTGCTCCCCCTGCTTGTACTCTCTCTCTCTGTTAAATAAATAAATAAAATCTTTGTAAAAAAAATTTAAAAAATATATAGAGACCAAATGATGTGATTTTCCTCAGATTCTCTCACCTCCCTTCAAAATGGTTCTGAATCTTCAGTTGTTCTCTTTTCTTTGTTCTCTCAATGGGAGAAGCGTCCCTGTGCCCTTTCCAAGCTCTCTTCCCCGCCTGCATTCCTGATACCACCCCATTCCACTTTTTCTGGAACATTGTTTTTTAAAGATTTTGTTTATTTATTTGAGAGAAAGAGAGAGAAGTAGGGGGAGGGGCAGAGGGAGAAGCAGACTTTCCCTGCTAAGCAGGAAGTCTGAAGCAGGGCTCTACCCAAGGACCCCGGGGTCATGACCTGAGCTGAAGGCAGACGCTTAACCAACTGAGCCATCTAGGCGCCCCTGGAACATTGTTTCATAGACTATCCCCAATTTCATGTTAAAAAAAAATAATTTTTTTTCTAAGTCCATTATTTATATTCTCAATGCAGACAATTTGGAAGATACAGAAAGGAACTAAGATGAATATAAAAACCACCTATAATCTCCTATTATAGAGTGAGCCATTTTTTATTTGTAATTTTTTTTTAAATTTCTCTTTCTACTAGTTCCCTTCCGTTAACCTGGAAACATGTTCAAGTCTCCTCTTGAACACTAACCCTAACTCTTTAAAAAAGAAAAAAAATCCTCTCAGTCTTGCTTCCCTTTCAAAAACTGCTATGAAATCTCTTTCATAGCCACCTACTCTTCAGTGCTATTGGGAGACCTTTAAGATGCCTCTGGAGTGAAAAATTTGCCTCAGGCTTGGGGGGCTGAGCCAAGACAATGTGCAAGACTTAGATGAAAGTCATCTAGTTATCTAAACCTATACCTCTCCTGGACATGCCACTGTTGCCCCACTACCCTAGCTGATTCCTCTTGTATCTTGGCTTTTACCTCATGTCTGGTTGTGTATTACCCTAACCAACCTGCCATGTCCTCATTCCTTTTGTGTCTAAACCTATCCATTTCATGGCTTCATTTATCATTCTATATGGATGACTTTGAGTTGATATCACTAAGGCCTCTCATTAAATGTCAGGATAACATTTCCTACTGCCTTCTAGTCACCTCAATATGACTATCACACCAGGAAACCCAATGCATCCAAAACTAACAATACTATTTTATCTGCCAAACTTATTTCTCCTCTTGTGTTTCCTATTTCAGTTAGTGGTATTATTATTTTTTATTCAGCCAAGTTAGACAATAAGGAGTCATCTTTGACTCTTTACTTTCCTGAATTCAACATCAAATTCTATTGACTTAATATCATATTAATCATTTACTTTTGTCAGGCACATTGCTAAGTACATTAGGTGCATTTTCCCAATCTTTCACTATATTCTGCATTATTGTTATTTTACACATAAGAAATCAGAAGCTTAAATGTTTAGAGCTCAGTGATAAAGTCAGTATTTGAACTCAAGTCTCTTTATTTCCAAAGGCAGTGAGTGTCTTGATGACTTTTCAATTTGTTCTCCTGTCTTTTTCTGTTGCTGTAGCCCCAGCTAAGATCGTCACAGCAGTTCTGCTAGCCAATCCC